>NW_015654534.1:159532-164230 GCF_001515625.1 Sinocyclocheilus rhinocerous
TATTCTTTTTTTTTTTTTTTTCAAAGGATCATCATGCAGCCAGTTTTCATATAATCAATGTTTATAGACTGGAAAGCTATAAACAAATTACCATAAACGTGGCCAGTCTCACTTATATGTGCTATATTCCACATCTTCAGAAACATTGTGTGTTTTTTGGAGTCCAACAGATGTGGTCACTGTTGTTGAGATGTTGTTGTCATGATAGCTGGAGTTCTGAATATACAATGGCTTGACAGTGTTGGTGTAAAACACTGTCTCGTCTTCATCTGGAGCACAGATAAGCTTCATGCTTTGCTGAACGCAGGTAGTGCCTGGGAAACTTCTGGCAAATTCCTGTCACACGGCAGTGAGTTTCAGCAGGTAATGAAGATGAACTCAGCTGAAGGCTGAACGGTTTAATGAGCACTACCAACCTGCTCAGCTATAGGGGACATAAATTGTCTCATCTAAAAATAGCTTACATTTCCCTAGCTAGCGTTTTATAAGTGAAGTTAGCACTATTCTTACTTTTAATGATGTTGCTTCTCAGTTTCCTTCACTTATACGCTGTCAATGACAGGCTTTTGTAAATCAGGACAGTATAGCTCACCGAAATCTTCCCGATTCATTACAAGTGTCAATATGTTTTTCTTTTTCTCCCAGGATTCCCTCAGAAAGAACACTGAAAAAAATATAGAATTCGTCTTCGCTTGTTCGGCAGGCAAGAAAAACTTATCCTCGAATAATGAGAATCATCAAATTCCATTCACTTGCATTAGACAGTATTTTCTGCCCTATTACTTTACAATGAAGATTTTACAAGTGCTGAAAAAAAAAGAGTTATTTTGGTGGTTTACAACAATAACTTGGCAAAGAAATTATTGTAGATTATTCTAGAAAAATGGATAATTGCAGTAGAGAGTTTACTGCCTTAAAAACTGTAACTGTAACCCTACCTAGCAACAGGGTTGAGAGTGTGTAATGAAGGTTCATTAAGTTGTTCCTCCCCAATCATGTGGCTTTTTTAATCATCACTGAAAAGAATTTCGAACATAGAAAACAGAAAATAAGTGAAATCAATTTCTTTATCAATTGTTCTATCACAGCATATAAATAAAATAAAGAAACATCTTGGTGTTCAAATTGAACCTCTACCACAGGTTTTACAGAACAACAACCATCAAAAGAGTGTTCAGAATTGTTATCACATGATGAAATTGAATTCTGTATTTTATTATGATCCGTTTGCAGTCACTTAAGTCTAAATGGCTTCAAATCATTGGAAAACAATGTTATTTTGATTTATAGAAATGCAGCTGGGCATCTGATGAAAGAACATTTTAGGAGTAATTGTGCCAGATCTGGCATCCTCACAAGCCTCATACAGTGATTTGGACCATCCATTCAATTTGAAGAAATTGTTATCTGTTGATTGCCTTTTATAGCAATTTTGCAACAAATGGAATGCAATAAATTTGCCAATTGGCCATTATGGTTGTACAAATTCCAATGAGAGAATGATGGAGGCTGTTTCAAATGTGACAATAAATTTGCCAATTGGCCATTATGGTTGTAAGGGAAACAGGTCAATTTAGCTCAAAGGGAATCATTTAAGATTTTAAAGGGAACTCCACCAATAATATGAAAGGGACAGAATCACTGTTTTACGGCTGATCACTGAGACGGCCAGCGATTCCGTGAACGAGCCGTATGACATCAATTCTGCAATGGATATTTATATCCAAAATATAGTGAAAACACTATTAATTAGCACAGTAACAAGATCGGCAGTTTAAGACATTAACTTGTGAGCACAAAACACAAGATACTTCTCTTTTCAATATCAATAAGGCTTTATTGGATAAATCTAAGACATATAAACTAATCTAACACATAAACACACGCATTCACACAAGTTGCAGAAAGACAGAAAGTGAGGAAATAATTAGTTTAAGAGAATGAAAATGTGAAATCCCAAGTTTACAGCAATATGTGCAATTGCATAGATCTGAACAACCATCAATCACTTAATTAACCCTCGCATTGAGTTCCTCAATTAGGTTAAAATTTATATTAAATGCACCAGTTCAGATAGAATCTGGAGGTACTTGCGTTGCGTCCGGGGTTCCCTTTGTTGTCGTCCTTGCAGGTTTGACCAAATCTTAGATTGTCTGATTCGGTCTGATATCCTACATGGTTGTACAAATTCCAATGAGAGAATGATGGAGGCTGTTTCAAATGTGAGAATAACTTGTTTTTCACACTTATTTACTTTACTGGCTTACACTGAGGTGATGCACGTTTGAGCAATTGTGTTTGTCTGTGTGTGTGTGTGTGTGTGTGTGTGTGTGTGTGTGTGTGTGTGTGTGTGTACCCACTTAACCATATTTTGGGGACAAATTTGTACCCAAAAGTGAGCTAAACCTGACAAAATCTTCAAAAACCTCCCTTTGGGGACGGTCCTCATTTGTAAAAATGGTATAAAAATAAAGTAATCAAAGTTTTTTATAAATTGTAAAAATGCAGAAAGTTTCCTGTAAGGGGTAGGTTTAGGGGTAGGGTTGGTGTAGGGCAATAGAAAATACAGTCTGTACAGTATAAAAACCATTATGCCTATGGAATGCCCCCATTTAGATAGCTACGTAAACGTACGTGTGTGTGTGTGTGTGTTTGTGTGTTACAGTCTGTACAGTATAAAAAGCATTATGCCTATGGAATGCCCCCATTTAGATAGCTAAGTAAACGTACGTGTGTGTGTGTGTGTTTTATTATTTATCTTTCTCCTATTATTATGATAATTAGATTTCTGCTTTACTGTCTGATACTGGAAGCTGACCATCCTGACTCAATGCAGGCAAGGTGAACCTGTTTTTTTCATTGGTTTTTGTGCTGAATAGATTGATCCTGGCATTTATGATGGCATTTAGCACTATATAGGTGCAATTCCCAGGAAACACACACAGTGGTCTGGAAGCAGTTTTTATTTTTCATATTCCCCTCTGTGACTTCTTTTAAGACATATTTGATTAGACTATGCATTCATTTCAGCCCATCGCATCAGCTCATGGTGCTATTTATAAACGGTTATTTCAGCTAGTGAAGTCGGTCGTTAATAGATTTTGTAAAAATTTCTGTGTGATATTCATTTGAAATTATGTACAACTCAGTGAGGTGGCATGAAGTCATTCCCAACTAATCAGATTTGCTCTCTCTCCAGTCATTAGAAAGTTCCGTTCCCCAGTGCATGTGTAACCAGCTCACCAAACTCTCATTGCATCTGGTTCTAGACGGATAGAGTATTTTTGTGTGGCTGATGATGTAGTGGATCTCTGCCTGCTGTTTCTAGAGGCCGGTCCCACAGATATCAGGCTTGTTGAGTGCTGATCAGTCCCATCCTGCCGTTTCACTGCGTCTGATCTCTCCGCTCATCAGCCAGAAAACTACAGGGCAAACTATAAATCAATATCTAATCCCATTTTGGTCACATTATTTTCAGTTTAATTTTGGCACCAGTGTTAATCAGTCAACAAAATCACTGACTGAAAATGTTCATTGATGATTCTAATGACATATACTGTTAGATATTATAAATGTTTTTAGAAGTAGGAAAATGTTGAAAGAATCAATGCAATCCTATTGTAGTTGGGGATCGATCCTATGTGTTGCAAGTCGCTGTCTTCCAGCAGAGCTGCTCCCATCAGTTCTGAGGACTGGATGCAACACAAAGCTCGGTTCATTCAGATTTGAAGGATGAACATGTGCTTTGATTAGACATATGTGACCCTGGAGCACAAAAGCAGTCATAATAAGAAGCACGGGTAAATTTGTAGCAATAGCCAACAATACATTGTATGGGTCAAAATTATCGATTTTTCTTTTATGCCAAAAATCATTAGGATATTAAGTAAAGATCATGTTCCATGAAGATATTTTGTAAATTTCCTACTGTAAATATATCAAAAATGTATTATCATTAGTGATATGCATTGCTAAGGACTCCATTTGAAGAATTTTAAAGGTGATTTTCTCAGTATTTTGATATTGATTCCAGATTTTCAGATTCCAGATTTTCAAATAGTTGTATCTCGGCCAAATATTGTCCTATCCTAATAAACCATATATCAATGGAAAGCTTATTTACGATGTTTAAATCTCAATTTTTAAAAAATTGACCCTTATGACTGGTTTTGTGGTTCAGGGTCACATATGTTAGGTAAATGTGATTAAGACTTTCTACTCTTTTGAAGTTTACTTTATCAATAATGGAACTAGGTTGTTCTTTTATTACTGCGGAAAAAAAAAAAACAGTTGACATGTTTATAATACACAAATTGTGTGTATAATACACAAAATTTAACAAAAATGCACACGTTATCAACAGGATGCAGGGGGAAAAAAAGAAAAAATAATAATTTGCAAGAGACAGAAAAAGATAAGAAAGATAGGGGGAAAAGGAACATGTGGGTAAGAAATTAAAATATTTGTTTTACTATTTGTCCCTGCAATCATTTCTTTTCAATAGATAATCACTGTCGATTTTTCGTAATGAAGTGATTTAATAAACTGCAATAAGATGTTCTTTTCTAAACTACATTTCTCAATATTACTCTTTCATCAATAACTGCTGCTCCAGTCAATTGATTTTAACTTGGATCAATTTTCGTCCAGCTGAAAAAAAAACAAAAAAAAAAAACACAGCTTTACAGTTAGTTTGAT
>NW_015654534.1:164440-170216 GCF_001515625.1 Sinocyclocheilus rhinocerous
TAAATACACACAGTATATATTTTGAAAATATTTACATGTATTTACATGTCTATATTTATATTCACATAATTTATATTATAAATAAATATATTTAATATATAAAAATAACATTTTTTTCTGAAATATACACATGCATGTGTGTGTATTTATATATACATAATAAATATACACAGTACACATAAATATATTATGTAATCAAAAACTTTTATTTTGGATGTGATTAATCGCGATTAATCGTTTGACATATCATTTTGCTACCATGTTGGTTCACCACTTGGTGGTCTATCTGGGTCCTGAGGTAAAAAAACTAGTTGAGAACCACTGATATATCGTTAACGTGTACATTACTTATGCCATTAGTGCTAAATTTGATATCACTGAGCAGCACAGACTATATGAGTAAAAGATTAAAAGTCAAAGTCTGACGATTGTTTCTGGGGAAATTGTTTCTGCAGAAACCACACTCTCAAAAATTATGTGTGTGTTTATATTAGTGCGGTCAAACGATTAATCATGATTAATCGCATCCAAAATAAAAAAATGTGTTTGATGACTCATTTAATGAGGTTACATATTATAGGTCAAATCTATTCAACCATAATTATAGTCTGTTAGCTAAAACGCATATTTTAAAGCGTGATGATTTTATCACTGTAGCATCTTTGAAGAGGCTGAAGGCAGTAAGTGGTAATTGCTCATTATGGTACTTGTACCCTCATGAAATATAGATGCAATTTTGTGTCAGGCTTTTATCTGCGAGTTAATAGAATTTAAATTCCCTGACATTAAGGCCCTGAATTTCTCACTGCATAGATGGGAGATTTTAATCTCACATTCAGTTTAATGGAAGACCCCTTGTAGAAAGGTTTATATGCAGAGTGCAGGGAGAGAAAAAAATGTTTTAATACAAACTTTAACTAATCATGTAGTCATGCATTAATACAGCGAAACAAACATGTCAACTTTTAAAAGAGGAGTAAAATGCTTCCCATGTAATATTGGATTCAATCTTTTGTCAAGTTGTTTTCTTTCAGTTAGCACAGGGTTTATTAAACCAAATGATCATGGGCCTCATTGATCTGAGCTTATGTACCTCAGTTTTTGAGTGAATATTGCCAAAATCATCCACAAATATAGCTTTTTTCACTCCAAAACAGAGGTGCTTTTTTGAACACTTTCTCAGAAAACAAGACTTTATTTCTTCATTCTGCTTTCAGCTATAAATGTATGTTGATTTAAGGGTGTTTAGATATTTGTATTGGAAAACAAGACAAAAAAATATATTCATTTTTAGCAATGCGTGCAACATTTAATGCCATGACTTTATGAATTTAAGACTTTCTCCTCCAATTTAAGACCTTTTAAGGCCTTAGTTTGTGGAAGGGCGGAATTAAGGCTTTTTAAGACCTGCAGAAACCCTGTTGAGTACAATATATCATTTTGCTACCATGTTGGGTCACCACTTGGTGCTCTATCTGGGTCCTGAAGTAAAAAAACTAGTTGAGAACCACTGATATATCTTTAACGTGTACATTACTTATGCCATTAGTGCTAAATTTGATATCACTGAGCAGCACAGATTATATGAGTAAAAGATTAAAAGTCACGCATCCGTGCTGCTCCAGTTTTGAGTGGTTAGAAATGATGGCTCATGTATTTTGCTTGTTTGTTGCACAGCACCTCATTCTGCGATTTCATGAGGAATTATTCCACACAAAGTCTTTCTATTCTTAGCAAGAAGGCTGTAGTGCTGTGTTTGTATTGACATACTCCTTATGTATTACATGACCAGGAGTAGCCACGATGATTTGGTGTATTATTCACAAATCTGCTCACAGCTTCACACAGCAGTGTACAGAAATTATCCACCATATGGAGGCTCTCTTAAAATAGGCTAGGACTGTAAAATGTTTTCCCACAGGGCTGCTCCAGTTTTGAGTGGTTAGAAATGATGGCTCATATATTTTGCTTGTTTGTTGCACAGCACCTCATTCTGCCATTCTGCGATTTCATGAGGAATTATTCCACACAAAGTCTTTCTATTCTTAGCAAGAAGGCTGTAGTGCTGTGTTTGTATTCACATACTCCTTATGTATTACATGACCAGGAGTAGCCACGATGATTTGGTGTATTATTCACAAATCTGCTCACAGCTTCACACAGCAGTGTACAGAAATTATCCACCATATGGAGGCTCTCTTAAAATAGGCTAGGACTGTAAAATGTTTTCCCACAGGAGCATGGGAACAGGTAAATGAAAAAACTGTAAGGCATTGGGAACAAGCATTAAAATACAGCAGTATGTCTGAAATAGGTCTTTTTTACATTGTGTTTTAACCAGGCAAAGACTTGGTAAAGTGAAAGTTAAAGCTTTGTGTAAATCTGTGTTTTATTCCCTAACCAGCCACAATTGCAAGAAGTGAAAGGACATTTTGTCAGTTTTTTGTAGCTCTGCCCACTGTAATATTTCCTTGGTCCACACAAGTGCATATTAACAATATCAACTTTTCAACTTTTTTTTTTTTTATTCATAAACTACTTTGAAAGTTGTTAACGTCTCCAGGTGAATGAATCGGAATGTTTTTTTTGTTGATGTTTGTTTGTTTTTTTTGTTTGTTTTTTTTATTTTATTTAAACCTTTATTTAAACCATTGATATTTCCATTAACAGTTTGCAAGTATAAAATAGTAAAACTATGGGAATAATATATTATATAATATATATTAATATACGGTTTTTACTGTATTTTTTAACTGCATATATATATAAAATATATATTTTTTTATTTATTTATTTATTTTTAAATTCTGTCATGATATTCACATGGTGCAGCTGATTTGTTTCTTTTCACATGATCAGCAGCCAATGAACTAGCTAGTGCTTGCTGTAGCAGTTGCAGCGCGCTTTAGAAGCCCTCCACCTTCCCCAGCTCCATCTGTATAGATCTGCTACAGGGTCATTTCATGTATGTTATATATGGGAGTTATTTCATAATGAGCAGTAGTGCCTTCTGATTAGGAGTATTGTGCAAAATATGCTTCATGAGGTTATTTGTGTGATGATTGTGAAGGAAACGTTTAGAAATTTGGAATATGTGTGCAAAGAGATGAAAATGTGATTTTCTTTTGAAAGCTGGGTTACTTCTTTTGGATTTGAAGTTAGTAGAGGTTATTTTAATATGTAGGGTTGTGTGTATAATTGTGTGTATGATGATGACACTGGTTCAAAGGGTAAACCGGTTTGAATTATGTACACGATATGAATTTAAAAAAAACGGCATCTAGTGGCCGTTGCTAAGCACTGTAGACAGCGCCGTGAATTGAGAGGAGATCCCTGTTAACTGCATCCACTTCTGACTCATGGTTAAAGAACTATTAATAACACACAACTAATTCTTTAACTGGGCAAATAAACCAACTGAGGATAATACTGTAGCAGGCAGAGCAAACTCACTGTCCACGATGCGCAAAATATTGTAAGAAAATCCTAAATACTGAATCGTGGTGGGGGTTTATATGAATGTATCTCTGAGGAAAACTGACTGTCTTCAGAAAAGTTTAGATGGTATTTTCTTTTCAGCTCCATATAATGCATATTAATATAGTATTTAAAAGCGTACGTAGCTGCTTTGTTTACAGCGGTAACCAAGGGTTAAGACTAGATGGCATACAGCAAAAACTACTGGGCATGCGCACATCAATATAGCGTAATTTTTCTCACACTGTACAACAATGATTACTATTTTTCCATTATTGTAAGGGGTAGGTTTAGGGTTGGGGTTGGTCATAAGCGCCACCTGCTGGCAGAGAGTGAATTTGCATTTTGATTCAGCCCGCCTGCTGTTTTTGTTTCATTCAGATATGTTTGATGCATTAGTATAATTGCACAAAGCTAAGGTCAGACCATTCTGTTTTGCTTTAAATTTTGAAATTATACAATCTAATTTGCATCAAAAACTGCTCATACTATATTTGTTTGGATCGTGATTAATTAAAATGCAGTGGTTCTGCAAATGTTTCATGCATTCTGATTCATATAAAGGCACAGTCAGGGAAAAACCTTGATAAACAGTGAAACCATCAGAATCCTAAAAAAACAAAAAAACAAATGTCATACAGATTTTTCCATTATTGTAAGGGGTAGGTTTAGGGTTGGGGTTGGTGTAGACGTTAATAAAACACAATCTAATAGGTAGAAAATTCAATTTATTGTTAGCATCCGGTTTTTGCTGTATCCCTTCTAGCCACAACTGTAACCACAAGCGCTGCTGTTCCATAAGCGCCACCTGCTGGCAGAGAGTGAATTTGCATTTTGATTCAGCCCGCCTGCTGTTTTTGTTTCATTCAGATATGTTTGATGCATTAGTATAATTGCACAAAGCTAAGGTCAGACCATTCTGTTTTGCTTTAAATTTTGAAATTATACAATCTAATTTGCATCAAAAACTGCTCATACTATATTTGTTTGGATCGTGATTAATTAAAATGCAGTGGTTCTGCAAATGTTTCATGCATTCTGATTCATATAAAGGCACAGTCAGGGAAAAACCTTGATAAACAGTGAAACCATCAGAATCCTAAAAAAACAAAAAAACAAATGTCATACAGATTTTTGGTCAAACCTCACAGCACTTTGTGAAAATATAGAGGTTACAGAGGTGAAAGCAGGATGCTGTTATTATCTGTTTTTATCAGCAGAAGCTCTGAAGAGCAGGTGATACGATTTGTAGGTGGTTTGTTTTTCCTGCTGTTTAACCGCTTTCCACTCTTAACCGTGTTTGCTGTGAACCTACTAACCCTGACTTTCTCTCTTCCTTTTCCTGTTTCTCTCTCTCCTCTCTTTCTTTCCTCACACTGAATGAATCTTTCCTGCTCCCCTTCACCTCTCCTCTCCACTCTGTTGACCTTGAGCTGTTTGAGGCTAATGTACGGTCAGTTTGTGATGACAGAGGCAGCGGAAGGTTGAAGCTGCAGTAATTTCAGCACTTAGACTGTGTCTGAATGGTTTTGCGTTCATTCATGATGTTTATATCCTTGTAGCAGCTCTGACATGGTCACACATTATCACACACTCCTGTGCTGTTTCTGTTTGGTCACTGTTGTTAATCTGTCTCTTCTGAATTGGTAAATTGAATGTCATCTCCCAGCACAGAAGTGTTAATCACCGTCTCTGATTAATGTGAAATACTGAGCCACCAGGTTTTGATTTTAATCTAAAGAGGTCTTGCAGTAGAGTTGTCACAATACAAGAATTTCTAACTGCAGTACAATACATTGGCAATTATGGATGTTTGATACTATTTTAGAGACTGCAGTGAAATAGTGCAATAACATTAGGGGCATAAAATTTAAAAAGTATCAAAGTTAATTTACTTTTGACCATATAGTCAAAGTATTGACGGATTGTTGTCGGAGATTTCTCAGAAAGCAATTTCTAAGACTATTTTAGTTTTAATTAATATTTTGAAGTTGTTTGTTTATTTATTTATTTTTTATTTAAGTGAAAAATAATATTAGAATTAATTGTAACTGTCAATATTAAGACTTATAAAGACTTATTTTTTATTAAAAAAATTTAGATACAAAATCATATTTTTTCCCCCTCTTTTTTCTCTCTATGTGGTAGGCATGTTAGTTACCACTACTTTTTTGTAGTTCCCACTACTATTTGTGGCCAAATCTGATTGCTCTTTCATTGTAACAGCGTCAATATTAAAAGACTTATTTTTTATTTGACAATTTGTAACAGTTTTTAATATAAAATGTTAAATAAATTA
>NW_015654534.1:170246-177110 GCF_001515625.1 Sinocyclocheilus rhinocerous
TGTGTGTGTGTGTGTGTATATATGTGTGTGTGTGTGTGTGTGCATATATGTGTGTGTGTGTGTATATATACAGTATATCTATATATATATATATATATATATTAATCTCTGTGCTATGTTTTTTCTCATTACTTATTAATTTGTGGACACATTTGATTAGTTTGGTATATTTGTTTTTACGTAAATTATGGCCATGTTAAACTAATACTAATTCCCTCATTTTAGTTTAGTTCAATGATTTTTATTTTTATCTCATATGGGGGCCGCTGAAAATGAAAAAAAAAAAAGAATTCTATTATACATAATTGCATCTCAGAAATAATTATGCGTAACAGTGTACAGTATAATCTCAGAAAAAAAGGTACAAAAGCTGTCAAAGGGTACCTTTTCAAAAGGTAAACATTTGTACCTAAAGGGTCCATATTAGTAATTTTAAAATGCACATATTAGTACCTAAAGCGTAGATATTAGTACCTAAAAGGTACTAAAGTGTACCTTATGAAAAGGTACCACCCCAGTGACAGCTTTTGTACCTTTTTTTCTGAAAGCATAGAGTGCAGGCTGTCAGGTGCATTTAGCCTGATCTTCATCTCTACAGACAAGAACAGAGACCACTGCTGCGTATGTGTGCATGAGACGAGAGAATGCATAAATGATCTCTTTTGTACTGTATGAATGTGATTGCATTAGATAGCAAAATATCAAACCAAGGTGTAATATCCTAAGAAATCTTTTCATTTTAAAAGAATTGATGTAATATGGAAACTCACCGTATGACAGTCTGATCTCAATATGAACTCTTTGTTTATGTCAACAATTGTCTTTATATTATTTATCCTATGGTATTTTATGAATATAACTGAGCCATTACATCTGAGCAAAAGAATTGGCCAGCAGTAACCAGCATAAATCAACCTGAAGGATAATGCTAGTCTGAGGCTAGTCTGCCATTTCCAAGCAGGTCGTGATCACAGACCATTATTCACACCTGTAATCTGTAATCATAGCAGACTGTGAGGAAGAGTTTGTTACCTCCCATCAGATGAAATGTTCCTCATCTCAGCCCGGTTCATTACCCTCATAGAGCTCAATGATTAGATATTATCGTCATAATATCACATCAGATATACTGACAGATTTCATATTCTTTCATATTCCTATTTTGTTTTTTTCCCCATTATATTAGCATTTTGAGTGTCTGTGTGGATCGTGTAGGAAAGAGAGGCAGTGAATGGACCTTTGCTATTACGGCGACGATATGTTTGGTGCACAGCACTGGAGCCACTGTTTAGAATTGCAAATGCATGAACAAGTCCACATCCATGACAGGCTTTACTGGCTCCGTCTCCAGCATGACAGTGAGTCTCAGAGCACACACACTTACAGTCTGATCCGTCTGCAGCATGTCTCGCTCTGTCGTCATTTTAAAAGGCTTTAAAGATTTTATTTTGTTGTAATATATATTTTACCGTTTTTGTTTTAGTAATTATAGTTAAATTGATAGTTCACCCAAAAATGAAAAATCTGTCTTTAATGAAAAAATAATAGATTTAATTATTTTTTTTTTTGTACATAAAAAAAAGTCACCAAAACTGTTTCGTTACCAATATTCTTCTAAATATATTATTTTGTGTTCCACAGACTCTTGTGAAAAAGAAGTGTGCATAATTCTATTATATGTGCACTTGTAGTGTACTTCGGATCTTCAAAGAACATTTTAGAAAAAGTGTACTTGCAGATATTGTAATATTAATGAAAAAATTCACTTAAATACTTACTTGATACATAAAAAAGCACTTAAGTGTACTTAAATAGGGTCTATTTTCATGACTGTTTCTTAACACACTTAAAGTGCACTTTGCAATATTGTCAATTTAAAAGTTTACCTTAAAGTACATTTTAAATCATTCTGTTTTAATAATCTTTTGTCATGCTTTAAAGAGTGCTATCCAATAACTGCACTCAGACCTATGTGGATGTGGACAGATCTATAATAACGGGAAAACATGTCATTTTATGACATAACATGTCGTTATTACAAGAAAAAATATGTCGTTTTAACGAGAAAAGATGTCGTTTTAAGGAGAAAACATCTCGTTATTACGAGAAAAGATGTCGTTTTAAGGAGAAAACATCTCGTTATTACGAGAAAAGATGTCGTTTTAAGGAGAAAACATCTCGTTATTACGAGAAAAGATGTCGTTTTAAGGAGAAAACATCTCGTTATTACGAGAAAAGATGTCGTTTTAAGGAGAAAACATCTCGTTATTACGAGAAAAGATGTCGTTTTAAGGAGAAAACATCTCGTTATTACGAGAAAAGATGTCGTTTTAAGGAGAAAACATCTCGTTATTACGAGAAAAGATGTCGTTTTAAGGAGAAAACATCTCGTTATTACGAGAAAAGATGTCGTTTTAAGGAGAAAACATCTCGTTATTACGAGAAAAGATGTCGTTTTAAGGAGAAAACATCTCGTTATTACGAGAAAAGATGTCGTTTTAAGGAGAAAACATCTCGTTATTACGAGAAAAGATGTCGTTTTAAGGAGAAAACATCTCGTTATTACGAGAAAAGATGTCGTTTTAAGGAGAAAACATCTCGTTATTACGAGAAAAGATGTCGTTTTAAGGAGAAAACATCTCGTTATTACGAGAAAAGATGTCGTTTTAAGGAGAAAACATCTCGTTATTACGAGAAAAGATGTCGTTTTAAGGAGAAAACATCTCGTTATTACGAGAAAAGATGTCGTTTTAAGGAGAAAACATCTCGTTATTACGAGAAAAGATGTCGTTTTAAGGAGAAAACATCTCGTTATTACGAGAAAAGATGTCGTTTTAAGGAGAAAACATCTCGTTATTACGAGAAAAGATGTCGTTTTAAGGAGAAAACATCTCGTTATTACGAGAAAAGATGTCGTTTTAAGGAGAAAACATCTCGTTATTACGAGAAAAGATGTCGTTTTAAGGAGAAAACATCTCGTTATTACGAGAAAAGATGTCGTTTTAAGGAGAAAACATCTCGTTATTACGAGAAAAGATGTCGTTTTAAGGAGAAAACATCTCGTTATTACGAGAAAAGATGTCGTTTTAAGGAGAAAACATCTCGTTATTACGAGAAAAGATGTCGTTTTAAGGAGAAAACATCTCGTTATTACGAGAAAAGATGTCGTTTTAAGGAGAAAACATCTCGTTATTACGAGAAAAGATGTCGTTTTAAGGAGAAAACATCTCGTTATTACGAGAAAAGATGTCGTTTTAAGGAGAAAACATCTCGTTATTACGAGAAAAGATGTCGTTTTAAGGAGAAAACATCTCGTTATTACGAGAAAAGATGTCGTTTTAAGGAGAAAACATCTCGTTATTACGAGAAAAGATGTCGTTTTAAGGAGAAAACATCTCGTTATTACGAGAAAAGATGTCGTTTTAAGGAGAAAACATCTCGTTATTACGAGAAAAGATGTCGTTTTAAGGAGAAAACATCTCGTTATTACGAGAAAAGATGTCGTTTTAAGGAGAAAACATCTCGTTATTACGAGAAAAGATGTCGTTTTAAGGAGAAAACATCTCGTTATTACGAGAAAAGATGTCGTTTTAAGGAGAAAACATCTCGTTATTACGAGAAAAGATGTCGTTTTAACGAGAAAAGATGTCGTTAAAACGACATAACATCTCGTTATTATGACATAATTGAGTGGAAAAAATAATATGTGTGTGGCAGCAATGCGTCACCGTAACTAACATACTAAAGCACATGAAAAGTTCTTGATTATGATTTTAACTGTAATGTCATATTCAAATTACATTAAAATATATTAACATTAAATGTACTATAGTATATTTTAGTTTTTAGTTTAAACGTTAACCATATTTCAAATAAAATACAAGTAATAATGAAATTATATATAAAGATGTACTGAAGTCCTAGTTAAGTGGGTAAAAATGAACTCTTTTAAGTTCAGCTAACTGCATTTACTATAAATTTATACTATACAAAACTTTCATTTAATTATAAATAATATGCAATTAAGTGTCTGACAACTACATTCACTTCACACTTAAGTATATTCTTTTGAAGTATACTATTTTCATAATAAGTAAAAAGTGTGCTGCTTGATTTTTACAAGGGAAAGAAAGAAAGTCTTCCAGGTTTGGAGTGAAATGAGGGTGAGTGAATGACGGCAGAATTGTCATTTTTGGGTGAACTATCCATTTAAGGAATAAGTTGAGTATTCAACAGAACATGGCTGCTTAGATTATATATATTAAATAGTTTAGATTTATATGTAAAATATCTGAAGCAAGAAGCTGCACTGGTAGTACACAAAAAGGAATAGTTCAACCCCTTTGAATTCCACCAGATTCTCCATTCCTAATTTATTTTTTCACCTGTGAATGAAAAATGTATGATACCTCTATCAACCTGTATCAAAGTCTTGAACCACTGAATTTGTAAAGTGAAATAAAATGGACTGAAAATAGCCTGTCCAATATTAAACATCGTATTTTTAAACAGACTGAATATTTCGGAAGTGAACTTTGGAAGGTGAATATGGATTATTTAATTTTTAATTATGAATGTGTGTGAAATGTTTTGAATTGAAATATTCACAGCTTAAATAAACAACTATGTTAAATGTCAGCCCCTGAAAATACAAATCATTGGAAGGTGAATATGGATTATTTAATTTTTAATTATGAATGTGTGTGAAATGTTTTGAATTGAAATATTCACAGCTTAAATAAACAACTATGTTAAATGTCAGCCCCTGAAAATACAAGCCATTAAAATGCAAGCACTGTTAATGCAATGCATTATTTTTAAAGGCAGGGTATGTGATTTTTCAAAAACACTTTGCCGAATAGCAAAACAAACTTGTAGCCAATCAGCAATAAGGGGCGTGTCTACTCGTCTCGTGATGTGGAGGAGAGAGCTTTCAGTGCATGGGACGGACATTAGCCGAGCGACAGAAAGATAGAGATGGCGGATAAAAAACAAAAGAGGAAAACGTCTGCGGAACGATAAGGCAAGAAGTAGGACCCGTGTAAATATCGGATCAGCTTTCCAGCGCTGGAGAGAACTCAAGGAGCGGAGGCCTGCGATCGGACGCCGAGGTTGCTTTGTTTCTTCTCAATAGGTGAGTAACACCGTGTCTACAACAGCTAAAGTCTGCCTACACTGGACGCGATCAAACAACATTGTCAGCACGTCATAAATAGAACCCGGCAGCAGCTTTCTGTCGGGGATTTGTTGCGCCGCGCCGCGCCGCTCACGTCCGTAGACAAGGTGTAACATTGGTTTTGCTTTGTTTCACAGAACTAATCGTTGCCTGGGTTGCGTACGTATATGTGGGGCGGAGCTATCAAAATAGGGGCAATACCCTTTTGGGGTAGGGGTGTGTTTGTTTTGGTGATTTCAAATACCAACATTGGCTACCAGAAATCGCTTACTCTGCCTTTAAGGTATGCAATTCAACTTTTTTTATGCTTCAAAATCATTATTTTTCTTCCATACACAGACTATAATGAGATCACTCCAGAAGTCTGTCATTCTCCAAGCTCTACTTAACCACTGTTTGACCAAGAAACCAAAGTCAGTTTTCATGAATTGTTGTGGCCTTGACCTCTAAATGGAAAAATTCAGTTTATGGAAAAGGCTGTATGTGTGAAAGCACCTGTTAATAAATGAAAATGTTGAAGATTTTACCACCTCTTATAACAAAATACAGATTTGTTTTACATGTCATCAGGTGGAATCGGACTGTCCATGGCTTCAACTTTCATGTCTAAAATAGACAGTATGAGGGACTCGAGGGATCTGGTACTCGGAGCGCTGTGAACTTTTGTCGTTTCCTTGGAAACTGAGTTGACTTGACAGTTTCCCTCCCCTCACGTGTTTTGTGTATTTATTCACCACACTGTAACACTCCAAACATGCAGCGTGTAAAAGAGTCTATTCGAACCCCCCCACGTTTTTATGTGTTGTGTTTATGTGTGTGTATACCTACTGTGTAGCAGTTTAAGTGGACCAGTGTACTCACTCGCTCTCGACTTGCTGTTAATAGTCAGTCAAAGTTATGACTGTTTGAGGAAACTAACCAATAAAACTAGAAAACTAGAGATGCACCGATCATGATTTTTCATGGATGATTCTGATTGTCAGAAAATGGGCTGATTATGATACCGATTGACAATTTTTCTTTTCTTTAAGCAAGAGATAAGAAAGAATGAAAAAGTACATGAACAAGCTGTTTATTTGCTCTGTTACAGGCTGATCTGGCCTTAAAACAAAGCAGGGCTGCACTTATAAACATTGCTTTAATATGTATTATATGGAAGTAAGATGAAAAGAAAATGCCATCGAAACTTTTCTGAAGACAGTCAGTTCCCTTCAGAGTTACATTCTTATAAACCTCCACCCCAAATTCAATGTTTAGAAGTTTCTTCCAGTATTTCAAACATCGTGAACAGTGAGCGTGCTCTACCTGTACAGTAATTTCTCTGCAGATGTGTCTGTTCTCTCCTCTTTGTCGTGCCCCATCTCTGGCCTCTGTTAACGTCCTGTTTACAGACTTCGTAATATTTCATCATATTTCCAGGGGTGAAGCAATATTTATATAGGCAGAACAAGATGCTTCATCATTCCGTCTATGGCGCATTGTGATTGGGTTTAAAGGGGTCATATGATGCGATTTCAAGTTTTCCTTTCTCTTTGGAGTGTTACAAGCTCTTGGTGCATAAAGAAGATCTGTAAAGTTGCAAAGACTAAAGTCTCAAATCCAAAGAGATATTCTTTATAAAAGTTAAGAGTCAGCCACACCTACCTAAAACGCCTCGTTCTAACACGCCCCCACATGTCTATGTCACT
>NW_015654534.1:179962-182128 GCF_001515625.1 Sinocyclocheilus rhinocerous
TGACGTGTTTGAGAGAGGCGGGGCATAGAGGACCTACAATAATGTACAGTATTTGAAAAATAATGTGTTTTTTGAACATTAAAGCATGTCAACATATTCTGTTACACCAAATACACAAAATAATGATCTTTAAAATAGCATCATATGACCCCTTTATTAAGTAATCAATACAGGAGACAAACCAATGCGCCGCTGTCCCTTAATGATGGGACAAAGTATCTGCCCCAAAGTGCGTCGGCCCACCGGGAAAACACTATATGCAAGATGGCCGTATATGCCCTGGCTTCGGCAACAACAGGGTCATTCAGTCGCTGGTGGCCTGCATACTGTGAGGAAAGTTCTTATTACACATATTAGGAGAGCCTTAAAAAAAACCTTCAGTTTAACTTGTTAATTTTGTTCGTTTAATTATATTCAAATATAATATGTATGTAAACCACCATTCAAAAAAACTTTCAAAAATTGGGCTAAGAAGTTGGGATAAGAAGTCACTAAGCCTGCATTTATTTGATCAAAAATACAGTAAAAACAGTAATATTGTGAAATGTTATTACAATTTAAAATAACTGTTTTCTATTTGAATATGTTTTAAAATGTAATTTATTCCTGTGATGCGCAGCTGAATTTTCAGCATCATTACTCCAGTCTTCAGTGTCACATGATCCTTCAGAAATCATTCTAATATGCTGATTTATTGCTCGAGAAACCCTTCTGATTATTATCAATGTTGAAAACAGTTGTGCCGCTTCATGTTTTTGTGCAAGCAGTGATACATTTTTTTTTTCAGGATTCTTTAGAAATGTAATAAAAATACTTTATTTGAAATAAATATCTTCACTGTCATTTTTGATCAATTTAATGCATCCTTGCTGAATAAAAGTACTAATGTCTTTAAAAATAATAATCTTAATGACCTTAAATTTATACTTCTGTATACTTCTATATTAACTTCTTAAGACAAAACTTAAATATCTATTCTATGATTTGTCTGCCTTAATGTTAAACTACACTATAGTACTCTGGTGTGATTAATAGCTCATTTTAAATGATCCCTTTATTCCATGATTTTCTTTCTTTTGCGAATACAAAATAGCATATAAGCTTTATCATCTTTTATATAGTATACATAACCTTTCAGTTAAAAAAGTGGTCCATCTGCCAAATAGTTCAGGTATTGCGAAGCCATAACTGAATTCACTGATCATCTTCCCATCACTATGTGAACTAGTTGCACAGTTTCACAGTCTTTATTTGTTTAAATGATGTCTCTCACCTCAGTCTAATCCACTTGTGAAAACACTGCATGATTCCTCAGTTTATTTGAGCTGCTCGATCAATATCCATTTGTCTCTGAACAGTAAAAAATCTGACTGAACTAACAAATCTAATGGAGAAAATAGAAACAATTTGATCGTGAACTTAGGCTGTTGAGTTTGCTCACTTTAATCACTGATGGCCAGACTTAAAGGAACAGTTCACCCAAAAATTAAAATGTACTCACCCTCAGGCCATCCAAGATGTAGATGAGTTTGTTTTTTCATGGGAACAGATTTGGAGAAATGTAGCATCGCATCACTTGCTCACCAATGAATCCTCTGCAGTGAATGGGTGCCGTCAGAATGAGAGTCCAAACAGCTGATAAAAACATCACAATAATCCACAAGTAACCCACACCACTCCAGTCCATCAGTTAACGTCTTGAGAAGCCAAAGGCTACGTGTTTGTAAGAAACAAATCCATCATTAAGACATGGGGGCAGTCGTGACTTAATGGTTAGAGAGTCGGACTTGTAATCCAAAGATCGCAGGTTCGAGTCTGAGAAATATGCACAGATCAAGCACCCTTTACAAGCAAAAACAGCTCTAAACAAATAAGTGGGTGGAGTTTGATGTGGGAGGACAACAGGGGTTGGACTTTTTCACTGTAGGAAGCATGATGATGTTTTTATCAGCTGTTTGGACTCTCGTTCTGATGGCACCCATTCACTGCAGAGGATCGGTGATGGAGGAACTCCATTGGTGATGTAATGCTACATTTCTCCAAATCCGTTCCTCTTTTACATCTTGGATGGCCTGGAGGTGAGTACATTTTTCAGCATTTTTTTTTTTTTTTTGGGTGAACTATTCCTCCAAGGAAGAATAAAAATCCCCCTAATAATTTTTTCCC
>NW_015654534.1:182387-185657 GCF_001515625.1 Sinocyclocheilus rhinocerous
CAGTGAATGGGTGCCGTCAGAATGAAAGTCCAAACAGCTGATAAAAACATCACAATAATCCACAAGTAACCCACACCACTCCAGTCCATCAGTTAACGTCTTGAGAAGCCAAAGGCTACGTGTTTGTAAGAAACAAATCCATCATTAAGACATGGGGGCAGTCGTGACTTAATGGTTAGAGAGTCGGACTTGTAATCCAAAGATCGCAGGTTCGAGTCTGAGAAATATGCACAGATCAAGCACCCTTTACAAGCAAAAACAGCTCTAAACAAATAAGTGGGTGGAGTTTGATGTGGGAGGACAACAGGGGTTGGACTTTTTCACTGTAGGAAGCATGATGATGTTTTTATCAGCTGTTTGGACTCTCGTTCTGACGGCACCCATTCACTGCAGAGGATCGGTGATGGAGCAACTCCATTGGTGATGTAATGCTACATTTCTCCAAATCCGTTCCTCTTTTACATCTTGGATGGCCTGGAGGTGAGTACATTTTTCAGCATTTTTTTTTTTTTTTTGGGTGAACTATTCCTCCAAGGAAGAATAAAAATCCCCCTAATCATTTTTGCCACTTGCAGCACTATTATAATTAGTAATGGCTGGTTAGCTAGAAGAAAATTATGTTATTTAGTATGTAATGCGTTTGTAGTGGGGTTTTTTTTTTGTAAATAATTGTGCAAAGTCAGTCTTGAGGTGACTTGTGTTCTTGGATGTTTGGAATTTTCATCCTGTAAATGCAGTGCGATAAAAGTTGACTGTTTTATTGTGGAATATTGTAGAGAAAAAATTTAGTTCCTGTTGCAGCTCAATATTTTTTGGCATACTTTCATCACAGTCATAGATCAGTCTGTCAGCTGGCAGGTTTGCAAAAGGAAATTGATTTATTTTTCAAATCTGTTTTAATTAGCAGAATGTCTAATTTGGGATTAATTATGAGATATGTTGCTTTACATTTAAAATTGATGTTGCTATTACAATCCTGACAGTCATTTAATAAGCAAAACCAATCCACTGATGCGTTGCTACAGAAATCATCTTGATTTACGATGATTAGTCTTTGACTGTTTTGATGGCTCATTGATCTGTTCATAATTAGCAGTTAATTTAATCATGTTCTCTTGTATTCATTCCAGTTTAATCAGCTCATCTGTATTTTAACAGCAAATGTGATTAGGCTGCAAGAGAAACAGATGCTTGCAATAATCACAGATAAATACAGTATATCAATAAATTTTAAATCAACCAGGGATATTATGCAAATGAATGGATAAATGAGAAATGATCTCTGAACAGGATTCATAAGCATCTTGATATTTTGATTTAAGTTAAATAAGAATGAATATGAACTGTAGCTACATTCTAAGATTAATCTTATGCTGGTCTGTCGCATTGTTATATTAGTAAACACCATCTCAAAAATATATTTACTGAAAACATCCTCTTGTATGCATTTTAAGACCGTTCATGACATTTCAAGAGATGTCAACAGGTTTGTGACCTTCAAGTTTAATTTGCTGTGGTATTGTAACAGATGTGGCTTTTCTTCAGGAAGAAAACGAACTGATTCCCATTTTTTAATATACTTTGGAACATTGATATAAATGTACTTTATTCAGCAGTTACAGATTAAAGATTTTAAAGGAATAGTCCACCCAAAAATGAAAATTTGCGTAAAATTTGCTCACCCTCGATGCATCCAAGATGAAGACGTATTTGTTTCTTCATCAGAACAGATTTGGAGAAATGTAGCATCCCGTCACTTGCTCACCAGTGGATCCTCTGCAGTGAATGGGTGCCGTCAGAATGAGAGTCCAAACAGCTGATAAAAACATCATCATGCTTCCTACAGTGAAAAAGTCCAACCCCTGTTCCCATGAAGAAACGAACACATCTACATCTTGGATGGCCTGAGGGAGAGTACATTTTCATTTTTGGGTGAACGATTCCTTTAAACGGGTCATGAACTGAGAAATCAAAATTCCCTTGATCTTTTGACATATAAGAGCTCATTGTACTATAAAAACATCCTGTAAGTTTCAGAACTCAAAACTTTCTCGTTAGTCTAAAAACAGCTTATATTGAAGCCGATCCCCCAAAACGACAGGTTGTGGAATGTGTCACTTTATGATATAATAGTGTGGCTAAACTCCGCCTCTGCAGAAGAAGATCAACGCCTGCTTCTACAGCACTGCCTGTTTGGCTTCGCCCACTGATTCATGCATGTAGTGTAAATAAAGAGAGAGACGAACGCAGGTCTACACAAAAACCAAATGATAAAGATGCTCCGAAGACAACAAGAGAACTGTATTTTGTCAAGGTTGTCACAGCAGTTTACTAGAGAGAGAGAGAGACCCAGATGCAGAATGATCAAGGGAGTGAGGTTTATTGACAAGGCAAGGATTAACAGGGCTTATGTGAGAGTCCAAACAGTAGGAAAGGGCAGTCTGCTGGTCCTTGGTCAGACCTGGACAAAGTCTTGCTGGAGAACAAAGGAGATAGAGCAGCCCCAGTCAATGAGAACACTGGATATCAGGCAGCAGCTTGAGAAACCAGGGCTTGATACTTTGAACTGCAATGATACCAGTCCAGGCAGATAGCCAGGTCTTGGGAACAGCAGCCAGGAGGGATTCAGGACACAGAACAGGAACAAACACCCTAAATGCAAAGCTAGACTGACTAGGAGAGTAAAATATAAAACTACTAATATGACAAGTAGACTGACAAGTAATTATCTTACACAATGAACTAATGCAACGAACCAGCATAGACATGAGGGAAGAGGCACACTATAAAGGAGCAGAACACACGAGGAACAGGTGGACACAATCAAGTTAACGAGGACTAGACTAGGACTAAACAAGGGGGCGTGGTAGAGGGAAACAAGGGGGCTTCAGAGTCGACAATCTGCCACGCCTATTCAAACAGAGCGAAAACAGAACAGAAAATAGCCTATTACTGCTAAATTATGTTTTTTTAATGTAAAAATCTTGATAATATTATAAGTGGAGCATAGAAAACAGTACAAAATAAAAAACAAAGGCATTTCATAATCTGTGTATCATTCGATCATTCGTGTTTTGATTTAATATTGAAAGTAGAAAAATGAGAAAACGGCTCCTTTTTCGTTTGTTTGTTTTTTTTCCGAAAAACGAAAATTCAGCTTAAATTTTCGTTTTTCGTTCATGGGTGGAAAAATGAATAAACAGCTTGAATATTCGATTTCTACACGTGGGCGGGAATTAAACGCCCCTTTCCGCTGATTGGTCAGCCAGC
>NW_015654534.1:185888-187699 GCF_001515625.1 Sinocyclocheilus rhinocerous
ATTTCCCACAACATTAGGGCATAAATCAATATGGCATAATCAGGAATGTGCAATAGCAATAAAGAAACTGAATTTTGGGCTTTCTTGCTCTTTTCATAAAAAACAACTTGGAAAGGCAAGTGTACTAGCAAAACACTAATTATATGCCTGTTGCCAAGCAGCAAAATGTTTTTAGTTTTTTTTTTTCAGTGAAAAGTGTGAAGCTAATTACAATGATTAAGTACAGCGACACAAAAAACCCTACACATATCTGATTATTTGCAAAAAGTCATGCCTGTAGATAGAATTCACCACAGAAAAGTTGTTTCATATGGTATCAGGTTATTAAGTTACAACAAATATTAAAGCAAATATTGAATTACTGCACTCGTTTTTAGAAATAAAATATTGGACAGCTTATTTACAGTTCCAAAATGCAACTTGGAATTTATTTATTTATGTATTTATTTATTTATTTATAAGACATATTGTAAGTTGTTTTAAAGCAAGTCAGAAATAGAAGGGAGACATACACAAATTGGGTATTATTTGGTATATTTAGTAGGAATACTTAATATTACATAAATCATCTTCCTTACAGTTAGCTAATGTTGTAATATATGATCGTGGGAGCTTAATGAAGCTGTCTCCTCCGCTTCTTCTTGCCTCGTGACAAGTATCAGGTCATGGTGTTCTGACAGAGAGGAGACTCTCTCCACTCTTGTTAGCTTCTGTAGGGCTAAATTCTCAAACACACCCTGGCGTTTTACTGCTACGTAGTCATTTACTGTGCAGCAGGGCAGACAGTGCATGGTGCTCTGTCACTGCTGAGACAACGATTATGAAATATTGCTTACATTTTGTTCTTTGATCTACAGCTCTAGCGGATAGGCAGGGTCAATGATATAATTTATATTCAAGGTTATATTTAACAATAAGCTGAAATTGTATTTTTCACATTTAAGCTAAAGGTTTTACAACTTTCAAGTGACAAACTCAATAAGCAGAGAGACGCGACTACAGTAAAGCGCAGATCAGTATTGAACTGCACAGGAAATAAGCAGCAGTCATATTTAAAGCAGTTTAAATTAATATTGAGTACTGATTGACGTTCACTTGGATTTTTTTCCCCATCGAGGGAAAATAACTTAATACTCTGTCATTTATAGTCGTATGGTAAAATGTATATTTTTAATTGTGTAACGTTATGTTCAAAATAACTACAAAATGTCATGCCTTTGAAAAATAAAGAGAACAACAGAATGCGCTGCTTTGGCGCGTCTCGGTCTCGGTCTCGCATGCCACAAACATGAACCACAGGGAATACTTGACTTTTAAAAGGCTTCATTTAGATTATTTGACGTTAAATGCATCACATAAGTCACTTTGGAATAAATCACAGTAGGCCTATGTATCATGATAAAAAAAAGCGACTTTACAGTCTGGAAATACTTTAGGCTATAGCAAATTATTTCTCGGAGCCCCTATCACTCTAAGAACCGCTGGTCTACACAGAAGAAAGACCTGTCTAGACTCTGCCCCGGTACGAGTTGTGTCGAGCTATTCATTAGTCTGTTTGATGAGAAAAATATGAAATTGATAAAATGGGTTATTAATATACTGCAGAGATGGCACGGTTTGATCTTCGGCTGACCAATCAGCAGAAAGGGGCGTTTAATTCCCGGCCTTCCCGGCCAATCGAATATTCAAGCTGTTTATTCATTTTTCCACCCATGAACGAAAAACGAAAATTTAAGCTGAATAAACAGCTTGAATATTCGATTTCTACACGTGGGCGGGAATTAAACGCCCCTTTCTGCTGATTGGTCAGC
>NW_015654534.1:188187-194466 GCF_001515625.1 Sinocyclocheilus rhinocerous
CCTATGTTCACGCAAGAACTGTCATTCTGACTGACAACCGGAGAACAACAGATATTAAATAGCCTACTGTTAGAGTTATATAATGTAGTCTTGTGTTTTATTAAAATTGATTATAATTGATATCTCAAAAGGCTATGCACTTGTGCGCAGCGTGAGCAGACGGGACTACAGTCAAGCGCAGACCAGTATTGAAGTGCACAGGAAATAAGCAGCAGTCATATTTAAAGCAGTTTAAGTTAATATTGAGTACTGGTTGATGTTCACTTGGATTTTTTTCCCCATCGAGGGAAAATAACTTAATACTCTGTCATTTATAGTCGTATGGTAAAATTTTTATTTTTAATTGTGTAACGTTACGTTCAAAATAACTACAAAATGTCATGCCTTTGAAAAATATAGAGAACAACAGAATGCGCTGCTTTAGCGCGTCTCGGTCTCCTTGAGCATCTTTCTGGCGCATGCCACAAACATGAACCACAGGGAATACTTGTTCTTTTAAAAGGCTTCATTTAGATTATTTGACGTTAAATGCATCACATAAGTCACTTTGGAATAAATCACAGTAGGCCTATGTATCATGATAAAAAAAAGCGACTTTACAGTCTGGAAATACTTTAGGCTATAGCAAATTATTTCTCGGACCCCCTATCACTTTAAGAACCGCTGGTCTACACAGAAAAAAAGACCTGTCTAGACTCTGCCCCGATACGAGTTGTGTTGAGCTATTCATTAGTCTGTTTGATGAGAAAAATATGAAATTGATAAAATGGGTTATTAATCCGTACAACTGCAGCAGTGGAGGACTATTATTCTGCTGCGTGATACTGCAGAAGAACTGATGATGGCACGGTTTGATCTTCGGCTGACCAATCAGCAGAAAGGGGCGTTTAATTCCCGGCCACATGTAGAAATCGAATATTCAAGCTGTTTATTTATTTTTCCACCCATGAACGAAAAACGAAAATTTAAGCTGAATTCTCGTTTTTTGGAAAAAAAAAACAAAAAAACGAAAAAGGAGCCGTTTTCTCATTTTTCTACTTTCAATATTAAATCAAAAAAACGAATGATCGAATGATACACGGATTTTTCATGACCCCTTTATATCTATTTGATTTTTGTTCCTTGTTCAAAGATTACAAGCTCGACTTTCAGCTGAATCCCTTTTTTCATGGGATAGCTTTAAATAGAAGGCCTCTGCAACAGCAGTCAATGCGATCAATACAGCTATATGAGGTGAACTGAAGAGAGACACAGATGCTGCTGAAGATCAATGATGTTAAAGACAGAAAGTAATGCCTCCGTATAGCACAGTAGAGGCTCTATATTGCATTAATGTTGTATTTGCTAATGTTGCTTTCATTTTATTTTATACAAATAATATTTGCCCACAGTAAGGAACAGTGCAGCATAAAAATAATCTTATAATAAATTATAAATATATATTCCACACTGTACTAGATGTGTAAATGCATTAATGCATGCCTTATGAAGTTAAAATCAATGTTTGTCTGACTGAAAAAAATGCACTTAGGCAAAGAATGTTTTAACTATCTGTAAGGACATGTTTATGTGTATACACTTTCCATAAACTCTTAAATTTTAATCACTCGTGTTATCTGTATTTCCCTTGCATAATGAGCATACAAAGAATTTTGATTTCCCACAACATTAGGGCATAAATCAATATGGCACATGATTTCATTTAATACATTCTGACGAGTGGAGTGATGGAGTGAATACAGTCCTTGAGCAGGAAGAGAAAATTGCTGTCGCTCCATCTGCTCATTCACTATATATTTTGGTTTATGTTCCATTATTATCAATATGAAGACATAACAAATACAAGATGGAACGAATTTAAAATAATGTTGATATTAGCATTTAGTAGTAATCGGTAATGTTTATGGAGGGGAAAAAGAAAATCTCTATCTATCTATCTATCTATCTTTGAAATAATAAGCTTGCATAGAAATAAGCTTCCATGATTGTTTCATTGTTGAAAAATACAATAAAACAAAACGAAATAAACAGCTTGCACAGCTGTTCTGTAACTTATGGCCCCAAAGATCATGCTCATCATCTTTGACTTTTGAAACATGCTATAAAGCTTTAGTCTAGTTTTATGTCCAGCGCTCATAAAGTTGGTTAAACTCATAAAGCATCAGTCTGACACTTTAATGTTCCTCGGGTGTCTGTCGGTAAGGGTTAACGGAGGACAGTGTGAGCGGTGTTCTGCTCAGCATGCGCTCGGTACGGATAGGCGACTGTACGGTGGTCTGCTAACGGCTCGTCTCGACTCCTCCTCCGGGCAGCAGTGATTGCTCGCCTGCGTGAGCTCCCTCCTCCGCGGCCGTGACGGGCGCTCAAACGGGAATGAATAATGGAATGAATGCGCGATGTGTTGTGTTCACTCGGAGTGCTACAACCGCGTATGCCCGGCGCAGATAGATTTCTGTTTTCTCATTTTGCCAGCTGTCGGGGTCGGTTTGACATGAAGAAACTGACTTTTAGTAAGTTTTAATATGTTGCAACTTCTTTTACGCGAGCTGTCAATCATAACATCTGGTGCGTGCGCGCGCTGGACTTCTCGGCAGGTAAGGGCGAGTTAGTTACAGTGTATTTTCTTCACGATGTTCGCGGATTTAACGTCAGATGCTTTGGAGGAATGCACTTGAGTGCATACTTGAGTAGGCGAGATTTAAAACGCAAAACTAAGATGTAAAAGGCAACTGTTGTGGAAATGTGGAAACTTAAAGGGGTCATATGATGCGATTTCATTTTTTCCTTTCTCTTTAGAGTGTTACAAGCTCTTGGTGCATAAAGAAGATCTGTAAAGTTGCAAAGACTAAAGTCTCAAATCCAAAGAGATATTCTTTATAAAAGTTAAGAGTTAGCCACACCTACCTAAAACGGCTCGTTCGAACACGCCCCCACATACCTACCTCACTATGTGGGAAGATTTGCATAAAGCCGCCCAAATGTTCACGCAAAGAAAGAAAGCATAACTTTTATTCTCGCTGTAGTATTGTAGTTGTAAAAATCGACGCGTTTCAAAAAGGCGGGGCATAGAGGAGAAACAATAGTGTACAGTATGTGGAAAATAATGTGTTTTTTTAACTTTAAACCGCATAAACACATTTCATTACACCAAATACACAAAATAATGTTCTTTTTAGCAGCATCATATGACCCCTTTAACTAACACAAGAAAGTTAGTGAAAGTTTCAGTTACCATGGGTTACATGAGAGTGAATCAAACAGATTGTAACAGTGATAGCAAAAGTCAGATGGGGCCACAGTCTGGCTGCAGACTCACGTGCACTGTCAGCCCTCTGTGACGTCACGTGCGCTCAACGCCAAGGTGCAGGACATGTTGCAGAAGTTGTAATTTTATTTGCATATATTTGTGCATTAAGCAGTACACTTCAGCATACTTTTAAAAAGAATACTTTATATGGAAATAATATACTTTAAAAGAATGTACTTACATGTAACTGCATGTTAGGTTTCGGACAATTGCATACTATTTACAATTAAATGAAAATTAATTATAGTTTACATTTCTATTGAATGCAATTAGTTGAACTTAGCACTTAGCAGTGTTTTTTTTTACCCACCTAAGTAGGACTTTAAGTACATCTTTATATGTAATTTCATAATACTTCTGTTGTCTTTGAAATATGGTTAAAGTGCACTGCTGAATGTACTGACAAGCATTTATGATAAACTGAAAACAAATATGAAAATATACTGTCTTTATGTTGTTTCTACATTCATTTGAAGATTGAATGTGAAATTATTGCAATATAAAAGTATATTTAAAAACTTTAATGTTAGGTGGGATTAATTGCGATTAATTTCAGAAAAAAAAATGTGTGATTGATGACTTGGAAGGGGTGGTTCACTGTTTTTTTTTCTAGGCTTGATTGTGTTTATGGGGTGCAGTCTAACATGTGTTAATGCTTCGTTTTTAAAAAAAAAAAAAGCATTATTTTTCACATGATTTATCTTTATTCCACACCGCTCTGTCCCTTCTCTGAGAAATGTTGTTGATGTTCGTGGATTTAACGTCAGATTTGCTCAAGATGCTTTGGAGGAATGCACTTGAGTGCATACTTGAGTAGGCGAGATTTAAAACGCAAAACTAAGATGTGTGTCAGTATGCATGTGTTTGTGTGAGACCAGGTGTCTGTTCTAATATAAAGATTATACTTGTTGGATTTGTGTATGTTATGCAGCTAGATGCTAAATGATGCTCAATTGGCATGTTGTTTGAAATGATGAGATATTGATGAAGGACAGTTTTGAAGTAAATCTGTTTTACAATACACTCTTGGAAGCAAGCGGCCATCTCTGCTCCACAGGAAATGTCTGTGGATGGATCATGTGTGTCAGTCAAAACTCTGCAGCCTGCTGTATTTACTGGATGAGTGCACATGAAAGGCACTACAGTGCCGTAACTTCCGCCACACTTACCAGTGAAGTACACAGCTTCTCTTCAAATTCCCACCGGCCATAGACATATCAGCAAAAGCTGAAAATCGCTGACAGGATTTCTCAGGACACCTACAGTATTTCAGTGATATCTGTCAGGTAGAGGCATTTTCTGTGTGCTCTTCCATAAAAATCACTTACAGCACCTTTGAGTTTTTATTTTGAATGTTGAACTGTAAAAATGAGTTTGTACATATTTTGTGTACTGTTGATGAAGAATAGATATAAAACTAGCTTGAAAATACACATTTTTATGTATTTATGAAGCAGTCTTGCTTGACACTTTTTCATTTCTGTAGCAGCAAGAGAGTAAAATATATACATAAAGCATCAGTTATACTTAATACACACCCTTTGCTCTTCATGGTACTGATATGTGTAGTTGGTAGCAGATTTTCATATCACATTAATTGCTGATAATTGCTTATCACTGTATTGAATTACACAATTACAAAAGAAGGTTGAAACGATAAACGTTTTTTAAACTATACAAATAACAAAAAGAAAACATGATCATTTAAATAAAATAAAACACAGTGCACAATAAAATGTATAAAGTATACAAATGTTTCAAACACATTAAAGTTCAAAAGAACACAACCATAAAGAATAAAGTTAGCCATTTATTTTATAGTCCTGTTCTGCATATGCATCCTGTGTACTTATTTTAGTAATTATTACTAGTGCTGTCAATCGATTAAAAAAAAAAACTAATCGCACATCTTTTTAAATATTTAACCATTGATTATAGCCATTCAAAATTACAGTATAATTGAGAGCTATCAATTTTAACATTTATTAGACAAAAAAAAAAAAAAACTTTGTTGAACTTAAAACAGTCTTCACATAAACCCATTATAATAAATGTTATATTTACCTGTGCTCTTCAGCAGGACATTTACAAAAATTGAATAAGTTATCAAACACTAAATTCTAAATTAAATATAGACGAATCCTTAAAGCTACAAAAGTTATTGATTTCCTCTTAATTTTATTTTGTTCTTTAATGAACAGACATCACAGCAGCTGGTTATTAGGTTATTTTGGCTGCTTTAAGAGCTGCCGCTGCTGAACATGACGTGGATCTGACACGCATCATATTTTGATCATATTTCACTGACTCACTTCAGGTCTTAAAGTCTCTACTAATGAGCTGACGAGTTGAATTGGGTGTGTTAGATGAGGGAGACAGTGCTGCTGCTCCAGGACAGTTTTGAAAACCACTGCATTTCAGAGTAGGGGTGTGCGATATATATCGTCTGCGATAATATCGTAATTGTTGTTTTAACGATGTGCGATTTGACATTATCGAGTATTTTGCGAAAAACATTCAAAACACCCCTACAGAGTGCACGCATACATTACGTGAAGTCTAGACTAGTGTGCGTACGCATTTAGAGTGCGTTCTTTCACTGCATTATTCAGTCTATTAAAATACATTTAGAATAGGGGTGGAACGGTTCAACTTACTCACGGTTCGGTTTGTATCACGGTTTTAGAGTCACGGTTTCGGTATGGTTCGGTATGTGCTATATTTAGGCAAAAATTATACTGTCAAATAAAAATAAAGAAAATAAGAATAATCTATCTAACTACAAGCAACAGCACAAATAAATACAATAGAGTAAAGATACAAATAAAATAAACAGTGATTTTCATTTTTTTTTTAGGTAGGTCTAACATTAGTTTTTAGGTACAGAAATTGAATAAAGTAATGAAATGTAAAACAGCATTGCATATTTGACTGTATAAATTAAAGATCAATCTTTATTAAAGTTACAAAAG
>NW_015654534.1:195857-208348 GCF_001515625.1 Sinocyclocheilus rhinocerous
CCAATTTATTTTATTTATTTGCCTACTTTAATCACGTTTAATTATTTCTATATGTATTTAAACAAGAATTTGTGTATTTATACAGACATTTATTTGCATATTTATTTATTTATTTGTGTATTTATTTATTTATTGTTTTTGCAGGTTTCGTCCTCCATAGATTAACAGACATCACAGCAGCTGGGTTATTAGGTTATTTTGGCTGCTTTAAAAGCTGCCGCTGCTGAACATGACACGGATCTGACACACATCATATTTTTTCACAACTCTTTACCTTTTCTGGCACACTTCAGGTCTTAAAGTCTCTACTAATGAGTTGACAAGTTGAATTGGGTGTGTTAGATGAGGGAGACAGTGCTGCTGCTCCAGGACAGTTTTGAAAACCACTGCATTTCAGAGTAGGGGTGTGCGATATATATCGTCTGCGATAATATCGTAATTGTTGTTTTAACGATGTGCGATTTGACATTATCGAGTATTTTGCGAAAAACATTCAAAACACCCCTACAGAGTGCACGCATACATTACGTGAAGTCTAGACTAGTGTGCGTACGCATTTAGAGTGCGTTCTTTCACTGCATTATTCAGTCTATTAAAATACATTTAGAATAGGGGTGGAACGGTTCAACTTACTCACGGTTCGGTTTGTATCACTTCATGCATACGGTAGTCGCATTGAACAAGAGTGAATGGTTTGTCCACGTTTTAATTTTTTTTTCATCTCTGTTGTTGTAATGTATTGGGAAGCCAGAATGCGCATCCATCAACAGAAACATATATTAGCCGAACCCTGTTTGTTTTATGTGTTATTTATAGCAAACCATATTACAGATGCGTTGTCAGATTTAAGTTGAACCGCGGTCCTAGCGCGTGCCGAACCGTGTGTGGAGAACCGTACGGTTCGATTTTTTTCCGCGAACCGTTCCACCCCTAATTTAGAATGATCACAATGATCACTTCATATAGTTAATCAATTTCACACGAAGAGTGCCGTTTTTTTCTCCAAAAATGACCATGATTACAAATGTGATATTGATTTTTTACAACAGTTCAATAAACAAGAAGTTAAGTAAGAGACTTGTGTTTTAGACACCATGTTTCCTGTTTTTGCGCTATTTCGACAACAAAAAATAATTCCAAACACAACCATAACGCTGAGCAACATGACGGTGTTTCGTTCCTGAATAAATCATCCGATTAAATGTTTCGGTTCAATTGCAATGACTCACTTATTAACAGTGACTTGCTGCCACCTACTGGTGGCTTTAATTTCACATTCAGAGAATCTTTTATTATTTAAATAATTTCAGATATCAGTATGCAAAAGATAATGGACACTTTTAGAAAAAAAATTGCTTTATAAAGGTAAAAATGCCCATAAAATGTAAAAATCAGTTTTCTAAAAATCAAATTTCTATCAGTGTGAACTGACCACACAGAATATAAAGAATATCAAAAACTTTAGGAGTCAGCTGTCCACGGCAGTCCTTAAGGTACCAGCATAGTAACACATTCAGCAAAATATCATTCAATTATCGTTATCGATAAAATCCCAGAAAACGCAATTGTTGTCAAGAAAAAAGAGACAGACGCAGCAGTTGTGTGTGGGGTGGCCAACGCCCCAGCGTTAATTCCGTTAAATATTTTTTTGACAAGTTAAACAGGAAAAAATGTATTGCATGCGTTAACGCGCTAATTTTGACAGCACTAATTATTACAACAACTGAGTAATAACTAGGCACTAAACTTAAACCTTCCCTCAAGCCTTACCTTAACCCATGTAGTTATCTTATATTACTGAGTACTTTCTTGGGTAAGTGCACTGTAAATACACTGTAAGTGCACATACTGTAAAATAGTGCAAACACCCAAACAATAATTAAAAATCTGATTTTTTTTTTAAATTTATCTAGAAATATTTTCTGTTCTGGGCTGGCATGTTTTAGTCCAGATTAAAGTGTGAAAATGTATGAATGTAAACAAATGTTTGAAAATAAATGTAAAATCTTAGTATGCTTGTTGTTGTTGTTTTTTGATAAACACAAATGATAGCGGATACAAAAATCTAAGTGGTTTGAAAATGTGAATACTGTTTGACTTCCTTTCTTTTCATTGACAAGCAGGTCTCAGAAACAGAAGGTTGTGCAGCATTGCTTTGTAACCAGCTATTTCTTAATTTCCATAAGTACCACATAATATATTTTCCATAATATACTTTATTTGTGAGCTGATGTTCAGCTGTTATTTTGGAAGTAGACATTGGATGCCCATTTTCCAGAAGTTGGTATGATTCTTTAGGGTCCTCATGAAATGTCTGTAACATACTTTGGTTAAAATTCCTCAATATTCGTGCAAAACAACACCTTTTTACCTTGTCAAAAACAGCTCTGTTCACAGCGACCCATATTGGTGCATGTCTCTTTAAATGATAATGAGCTCTGCTCACCCCGCCCACTCTTCCGTTTTTTGTGTATTCGGTGGCAAAACAAAACTGCGTCCCCAGTGGCTCCATTGTCGGGAGAAAATTGTAGAGTGAAAATTTTTGTCATTGTAGGGTGGTTGTGTCTAAGACACATTTATATGCAAACACCATGTAAAAATGAATTTTGCATCCAATGTCCCCTTTAATAGTACTCATTTTATTTTTGGATCATCAAACCTCTGTAAACACTTCTCAAAGACACAGAGCTGTACCTTTAATTTCACCAAGCTGACTGCTCACAAAAACCCCACAGATCATGTTTTCAGTCCATTTTAAGTTTTATTTTGATGTGACAAAGCTGTGATGTCTAAGTGGTTGAGTTGTTTACTTTTTAATTAGTTTTCCATGAACTTTATTTTTTTTTTCATTCACGCTGATTCACAAACATGGAACGCACTTGAAAACAAGAGGCGGGATTTATCGTATGAACCAATCATAGTGCGATGGAGGCATTGCCTCCTCTCATGTGACTTTACCCCCCACCATATAGTTTTTATTAACGATAATAATAAGTTATCTGGAATCATTCACAGTATTTTGAAGTGCACATAATAACAATACAGTGCATGTTCATTACGGCAATATACTGTATTACTGAATAAAGATTATTAATGCTGGGCAACGATTATTCGCGATTAATTGCATCCAAAATAAAAGTTTTTGTGTACATAATATATGTATGTGTACTGTGTATATTTATTATGTATATATAAATACACACACACACACACACACACACATGTATGTACATATTTAAGAAAAATAGGTTATGTTTATATATTAAATATATTTATATATAATGTAAATTATATGAATATAATCATATACATGTAAATATTTTCTAAATATATACTGTATGTGTGTGTCTTTATATACACATAATTAATATACACAGTACACACACATATAGTATGTACACAAAAACTTTTATTTTGAATGCGATTAATCGCGATTAAACGTTGCCCAGCACTAAAGATTATATAATTGTCCGAATTTGAAATTGCCCGGATGCGTCCATTTTATTCACACCCAAAATGATTTACATCCAAACTGATTTCAAACAAACAATATCAGCTTCTGGATTTAAAGGCATCAGTACAGTGTGTGCCAAATATACTCACGCTCCACAAAAAAAAAAAAAAAACATTAAGAGTGTGACCTGACTTAGTTTATAAATGACAGTGAACATGTGACAGTAGAAACTGCACAGACCACATGGGTGTTTATGCACTGGATTATTGTAAAGGCATACATTTAAAATAAGTTTGCAATAGTGTGCACTCATGATAAACTGCACAGGATGCTGGATTTACATACACTGCACGTGCCAGATGTGTTCTTTGTGATCTTGTGATGATTTGCTGATGCTGGACGGAGGGGGAGTGTGTGTTGTGTCTGGGACTCTAGAGTAAGAGTGAATCGATCGTTTCATCCGCACGTCCGCTCACACACAATGCTGGCCTGAATAAAGGAGCAAATGAAAGGTTGGCTTGAGTCCTCGTCTCAGTGTCTGCATCCTGCTGGGAGGTTTTCCAGGCCACCTTGTTGAAATTTCTACACATGGCAGATGACATAACATTAAAGTAAAACAGAAATGAAACTAGCTTGGAGGGGAATGGAGGAATGGACATTTGTATCTGGAAACCTATTTCCTCTACACATTATTAAAAAGATATATGGGACTTTAGAGAAACAAGCACTGTAAATCATACAAGGGAACATGAACAAAAGTGTGGATGTTCTTCTTGTTTCTTTCATACCCGACTTTATGTTATGTATTACATTTTTATGATTTACAACATTTTGGCATGCTACATGTACGGCTGTCAATTTAACACATTCATTTAGTGTGACTAATTGTACTAAACAATTTTGCCATCAGAGCAATTCGCGTCATGTTTTTGCACATTCCACCTTAAAGGGGTCATATGATGCGATTTCAAGTTTTCCTTTCTCTTTGGAGTGTTACAAGCTGATTGTGCATAGATAAGATCCCTGAAGTTGCAAAGATTAAAGTCTCAAAACCAAAGAGATATTCTTTATCAAAGTTAAGACTCTGCCACGCCCCCCTAAAACGGCTCATTCTAACACGCCCCCACATATCTACCCCACTATGTGGAAATATTTGCATAATCCCGCCGCAAATGTGCACGCAAAGAAAGAAGGCATGGTGTCAGTAACCGCAGTTAGTGTTGAAGCAGCCATGTCAAGGAGACGCTGTGTGTTTCTAGGCGAAAGCAAAAGCACTTTATTTAGCCTTCCGAAGTATTTGAAAAATAATGTGTTTTTTGAACATTAAAGCATGTCAACATATTCTGTTACACCAAATACACAAAATAATGATCTTTAAAAAAGCATCATATGACCCCTTTAATGGAAGTCAACAGTCAGTGTATGTTACCACAGCCTCATCAGAACACACTTACTGAGAGCAGACAGCACAGAAGACTTTCAAAAACAGCTAGAAGAAGAACAACAGAAAGGAGCACAATGCAGATGCCTTAGACAAGTTTCTCAAAATTCTCATTACTGTAATGTGTGTGAATTTTTTACTTAATTTAATGAAAATGATCCTGAAAAATAATAATGAAAATCATCTGAACATGATTTTTATTATTTATTTATTAAACTATCTTTGAATAAAAGGCATTACAACAAATACTACTATACATACATTATAATGTACAAATATTATATTATATTATACATTTTTTGCATGAAAGTGTGATTTGTCCAAATTACAGTACAAATATATAATTTACAAATTGTATCTTATATTGTTTGCATTACAATTTTGACTGCCATTTTTTTACATTACAGTACGAATATTATATTTGCAATTTATATTATATCATCATATTTTTGCATTACAATTATGGCAGTGGAATTTTTCACATTACAGCACAAATAGTATAAGTTACAAAGTATATTATGTTTTTCGCATTACAGTTAAGACAGTACAGTTTTTCACATTACAGTCCAAATATAATAATTTACAAATTGTATCTGTTATTTTATAGTATATGTATTTTTGCTTTACAATTATGACAGTACACATTTTCACATTATAGTAAAAATATTATAATTTACAAATTATTATATTATATATTATATTATTATTAATAATATTATATTATGTTATATGTTATGTTATATATTTTTTTACAGTTATGAGAATATGCAATTTTTCACATTATAGTAATGAGAATTAGTGAAGAATGTCTGTAAGTGTAATGAAAATAATTGAACAATGCTAAATATATTTTTGTACGTGAGATTTTCCCCACAAAGTGTTGTTAACAGACAATCCAAAGGGTCACAGTGATTGATGTAGTGTAGGTTGTAAATATATTCCCCTCTTTTATCAGTTTCTTCAGCATCTTGTCTTCGTACAGTTTATCTTCTGGTGGTTTCTCTGGATTTTACTTGAAGAGTTTTGTGTTCAAGTGTTGTTTTATGCTTTCCGGTTCATATTCTCTGCCTAGTTCAGGTTCTGGCACATGTCCCTTGTGTCTGTATACTTCATGTCTCATCTTACATCAAACACTTTCTAATTATAGCATGTCAAGTTAGTAAAGATGAGTGGCCCTCGGTATTATACAGCAGTTGCCTTCAGCAGGTTTACACTAAGTCGGTGGAGGGAAGGGGAATCCTGGACCGCTGGTGTGGAAGTGTAGAAGATTACAGGCACATCTCTGTGGGTGTTACAGCACATCAAGCAGAATGTGCTTTCTCTCCAGCCTTTCATCACACAGCCCCTCCAGCAATCAGAGGGAGATATTCCTCAAACGCCTGCTGTGAGTCTCCACAGAGAAACACACGTGCTGGTTACGAAACAAAACTAAATCGCTCATGATGTTGATGAATGCATTAATGGATTTAAGCAATTTCAGGCACAGGATTTGATCCAAATCTGTGATTGCACTCTAAATGTTACTAGAGTTTAGAGGGCGACATATCAAATCAATGTGAAGAATGACCTGTCAGCTGTTTAGATGATCAGACCGATATCAGTGTACAACATTGAAAGGCTTGATGAGATAAATCTCTTCTGTTAGAGACAGATTACAATACAGTAAGTATTGTCAGAAACTGCCGTTAACACAACGTGAATCCACATATGCAAACTTTAGTAATGTAACATTTCTGATTATAAAACCAACCGTTGTGCTCCTGAATGCTTGTAATCATGTCGGACAGGACTTTGCTTAAAGGGATAGTTCACCCAAAAATTAAAATTTGATGTTTATCTGCTTACCCCCAGGGCATCCAAGATATAGGTGACTTTGTTTCTTCAGTAGAACACAAACTAAGATTTTTAACTAGTGGTCGACCGATATTGGTTTTTTGACAGCCGATGCCGATATCTTGGAAAGCAGGGTGGCCGATGGCCGATATAAAGCAGATATAATTGCATTTATTTTAATTAATGTTTAAGAAATTTGAAATCATTTGAAAATGGATTAAAAAGTAGGCTAAATGTGTTAAATAAACATACTTATACTTTAGATGACAAAGAATTTTTCACAAATAAATAAATATTTAATAAAAATATAATAAAAAAAGGAAGTAAACACTGTAACCAACAGGGCACTCAGTATTCTGGGAAGTTTGTGTGCATTGGGATTTGGGAATCATATTTTTTCAAATAAAGCCAAGGTAACACTCATTTTACATACAGCACACAGTGGAAAAGACATGAATATGGCAGTGGGCAAATGCATAAAGCGCAGCATAATTTAAAATCACGAGTTTAAAGTTTGTCCATCGCGCGTCTCAATGAACACATGCACATTTCACAAGATCTCACAACTGGATCCGACTAAGTTTGCAAGGTTTTTGAAATTAGATGTTTATTAGACATTCAAAGATTTGTTTAAATGATATAAATACGTATTTGCTGAAAGCTGACGGCAAACAAGAAAGTATTATAATGTTTGCCTTTATGACGATACATTGATGTGTAAAGACACGAAACGATCGGTCTGTGCAAGAAACTGAAACTCGACAGCCAGCGCAATCCGCCGTAAAGCAAGAAGAAGAAGAAGAAGACACGTCACGCGCCGGCTGTCGAGGACGCATGCGCGAAACTTTAGCTTTGATGTTATTGGTGAATGTTGTTTTTCCTCGTCCACATGACCTTGGTTGTGTAAAGCTGTTGATGTTATTCTGTTCTGATGAAGGATGTCTGTAATGTGAGCTGGTGTCTTCATATTCTGATTAACAGCACTCTTGAAATATCTCTGATCCCAGCAGGAGGACCGTCTCTCCTTTCACTGTAAATTATTTATATGGAAAATATTAATTTTCACTGGACTTAACTGGCAGGATATGATGTTTTGATAAGTCCTTCATATGATACGTTTTAAACATCCATACTAGCATGCAAAACTAAGCATTTAATACATATTTAGAACACATTTTAGCTGTCTTGTTTGTTTTTTAAAGATATCACTTATTCTCACCAGCACTGCATTTATTTAATCAGAAATACAGAAAAATATAATGTAATATTGTGAAATATTATTACAATTTAAAATAGCTGTTTTCTATTTGAATGTATGTTAAAATGTAATTTATTCCTGTGATGCACCGCTGAATTTTCAGCATCATTACTTACAGTCTTTAGTGTCACATGAGCCTTCAGAAATCATTCTAATTTGCTTAATGACTAATAAACACACGACTACAGCAATATACAGTTTATCGGAGTTCTTATTATTATAATTTTCATTAAAATAAAGTATATTTATAATGCAATGCCTTTATCACTGCTTAAATACTATGAAATATGTTGCGTGCCTTATTCTGTGTAAGAAGCCACATCATCTCACAGAAGGATTTATTTCAAACACTCGGCTGACGTTATGAAGTGAGTTTGGAGTAAAACTATGTTATTAAATGTGGTATTTTCAAATGTGGTCTTTTCACATGCTTCTATTCCTATTCTATATAGCACACCTGTACATACAATTTATTCTTTTTTTGTGGTTTATATTTATGCATGTGTATTTAATTCACATCTTATTTTTATTATCTGTGTGTTGTTGTTGTCTCCGTGTACGAGGAAGAGAAGCTGGGTTATGTAGCGGCGATCGCCTTGAGTGTCTGTCTTGACACAATGACACAGCCTCTCATTTCAAAGTAACCCAATCCTGTCACTATCTGTCAACATAACAGTTCGCTCACAACCTGACAGAGGCTTCCTGCTGTTCTGCAGTGGAGAAATGTGGAATGCTATTGTTAATAATCGTTTGGAGTATGGCCTTTGGTTTTGTGTGCCGTAGGCCAGAGCAGTTTTGTGGAAGTGATTGTTTAAATATTGGATGTCAACTGGATTGTATTTGAGTTTCTCAGTACTGGGTCAGCGGTCGGGCTGTTTGGCCCATGGCCTCTTTATATGACTCTCACTGGGCTGTTTACTTTAGTCAGGCTTGTGTTTGCACTATCTGGTCTTTTATCGCTCTCATCTTCAGCTAAACACTGCTCCTGTTGTATAAAATCATTTTACAGTTTGTGATGAATAAACATCTCCAATGATTTATAGTGGCATGCTTTAAATCTAGGTGCTTTTTGCGGTTTGAGGTTATTCCCAGTACTTTTACAAAGCACAGTGAATACTCTGTCATCATTTACTCACCCTCATGTCAGTTCAGTCCATATGGCACTCTTTCTTCTGTGCAACACAAAAGGAGATATTTAGCAAAATGTTCACACAGCTCTTTTTCATATAATTAATGTGAATAGAGACACTAAAATGCTCCCAAAATGACAAAATAAAGTATGACCAAAAAAATAAATAAAAGTTTTTTTCAAAATGACTCATGTCTTTTGAAGTAACATGATATTTTATTGTGAGAAACAGCCTGGAATTTAAATAATTGACTGAAAAAAAAATCGCCTTTGCTGAAGCTGTAAAATCTCTTTCTCAGATTGGCTACAAGACACGCAAGAACCAACTGTGTTCAGCATCACTGACATCAAACCATTTTCTATTAGGAGCTGAAGTAGACAATAATTTTTCACACAAAGCTATCATAGATATGACGTCAAAAGAGCCTTAATTACCCTTAAATACACCACATTATTATATAGAAATAATATACTTTAAAAAAATATACATAAGTGTGAACTGAGTGCAGTGTTTTGCATGCATTGCAATTAAATGTAAATAGTATTATACTTAAAATGAAATATAAATGCAATTAGTTGCAACTTAAGAGTGTTTTTAGACCCACTTAGTTCATCTTTATATGTAATTTCATATTTACTTATTTTGCCTTTAAAAGATGCTGAATGTCAGATACTGCTGAATGTACTGGCAAGCATTTATGGTAAACTAAAATATGCTTCAATATAATTTCTATTGAAACTTGTAAGTCGTGCATTTAAATACATTTTACACATTTGTTATGAAGTTGCAATTTAGTACATTTAAAAATATTAACTTATAATTAAGTACTTTACATGCGCTTTAGTTATGTTAGTCAACACATCAAAATAAGTGTACTGCTTTAAAGGATATAGTCATATGGACTTTTTATGATGCTTTTCTTCAAGTCCCCATTCATTTATTTTCACTATATAAAAAAGTAGCATGAACACTTTGCTATATATATATATATATATATATATATATACACTCACTGGCCTTTGGGATCAGTACACCTTGCTAGTACCGGGTTGGAGTGTATATATATATATATATATATATATATATTTTTTTTTTTTTTATGTTCCGTGTGAGCAAGAATGTCATATGGGTTTGGCAAAACCTTAAAGTTTTTGGCAAAACATTTATTTATTTATTTTTATATTTTTTTGTTTGTTTGTTTGTGAACAATTCTGTAGCATGCATAAAAGAAGAAAAAAAAAACAATATTAAGACAATATTGAAACTGATAGAAAGAATAAATTAAATCTGGATTTTTTTTGGTTTTAATTTTTCAGTTCATTCAGTGGTTCATTCAGAGATCCCAGTTCAGTGTGTGGTTTCAGTGTGCATTCAGATGAGTACTCGATGTATGTGTGTGCACTCTCACAATTACTGTGCTTCATTTTTTTGTGTTGCTGATTCATCTGTGTGTTTGGTGGTGCATCTTGCTGGGGCTTGTGTATAAATGTGTCCTCGTGACTGTTTGTGGCTTCGCATGCATTTTTAACAATACCTTTGTTATACAACTTTACAACTTCAGTCACCAGTGTCCTAGTTACCTGGCATCCTATCACCTTACTCTAATCTGTAGGCTGAGGGCAGCTGTATGTGCCGGAAGACTGAGATGCAGACCATTGTGGGAACAGCAACCTGAGGAACGTGACCAACCCACAATTCCGGCTCCAGACATTACCATCCATCTTCAAAATTGTTGTTGGATAACCGGACTGTACTCAGGAGAGATTTCCTGGCATCTTTAACAAAAAACACACAGGTCATTTCTATAGTCTGAGTGTTTATGCTCGTGTTCGTGTGTGTGAGACCGTCTCGGACCTTCGGGGAGTCCTGGAGTACTGTTACACCGATAGCCGCCCCTTATGCATGTTTCATCTGCTGGGAGGAGAAAAGAGCTCTCCTTTGTCATTTAACACCGCTGTAGGCCACACACGCTCCTGTCATTTTCACTCACCTCCACCAGTTCATCCACCCAAACACCATCAGGTGCCCTTTGTTGGGTAATTGTGCAGCTAAAACAAGTAGAAAGAGTTCAATCGATCGTCAAGAAAGGACTCAAACAGCTATTCAGCGCAGGACTGGATTATCGACTTTTGATCGAAGTGCCCCGGCATTCAGACAAGTCTTAGAGGACTCAGGATCAACTTAACACCTCAGTTTCCTCTTGAATCTTTAACCCGGACACCTCCCCGGTTAGACTCTCACCTTCCCTGGTAGCTGGGAAGTAACCGTAGCATCTCCGTTTAGCATCTTACCGGTGATCACAGCGGCAGGGGTGGTGAGCTCGGAGCATGACGGACACCCTTCGCCCGCCGTCCCTCCAGGTGCACGTCCCCCAGGACGAGTCCAGCCATGGAGAGGAGGAGGGCGGTGGGAGCGGAGGCGGTCACGACAGCCTCGTCTGGTCCAGCTCGTCCACCCCCACCCTGCGGCGCCGACGGTTTAAGATGAGACGAATGAAAAAGCTGCCCAGCGAGCGGGAGCGGCTTGAGAACGGGCTGCTGCGGCACCCCGGATCCTGCTCGGCTTCCAAAGAGTACCTTCAGCTGCCCTCCATCGAAATCACGCCATCCAGCGATGAAGACGCGGCCTGGTCGAACAGCTCCACCCCGAGCGCCTCGCCCCGGCGCAAACGATTCCTGCTTCGCAAGTGGCTGAAGGTGCGAGAGAGGAAGAAGCAAGGCAGTGAGAGCAGGTTGGTGTTTCAGACATGCGGTTCAGTCACGTCACAGTTGGTGATTTCTAGCAGCAAGTACTCTTATTTTGGGATAGCTTGCCCAAAAATGCCTGACATTAAGTGTTTGGAAGACACCAGCTAGCTTTGTGTAGTTTATTCTGTAGGAGTTGGCTTAGCTGTAATAGAGTGAGGTAATGACATATTTTTGTAGGCCACTCCGGATGTTTACTTCACACTGGTTCCCTCTACAAAAACCCAATCAGAGTTTTCCATTGGCTTCTAGATAATTACAGAAATAAGCTCTTTGATCAACAAAAGTTTATGATTCTTACACGTTTTGTTCATCGTGATTATCTTAACAAATCTTATGAATTTTGAAGCAATATAATCAGCAGAAGTAAAAAGCCAAATGTAGGCTTTAAACGAACAACACCACAGTCACATGACTTCAGTGCCACCAAAATTAAGCTCCCGTCAACTCCTTCAGGCTTTATGTAAAACATTTTTATTGAAAGTTTCAGTTAGGGGGTATTCACACAAAATGTGATTTTGCTTTGAAAAACACAACTTGGGCAATAGAATGGGGAAAACCGCAAGGCCTTGAGACATTTTTTTTAACGCAAGGTCTTGAGACGTTTTTTTTTTTTTTTTTATTTTTTTTT
>NW_015654534.1:208465-212177 GCF_001515625.1 Sinocyclocheilus rhinocerous
TTTGAAGCAACAGCCAAAAATACATTGTATGGGTCAAAATTATCGATTTTTCTTTAATTCCAAAAATCATTAGGATATTAAGTAAAGATCATGTTCCATGAAGATATTTTGTAAATTTCCTACTGTAAATATATTAAAACTTAATTTTTGATTAATATGCATTGCTAAGAACTTAATTTGGACAACTTTAAAGGCGATTTTCTCAATATTTAGATTTTTTTTGCACCCTCAGATTCCAGATTTTCATATAGTTGTATCTCAGCCAAATATTCTATCCTAACAAACCATGTGTCAATGGAAAGCTTATTTACGCAGCTTTCAGATGATGTACAGATCTCAATTTAGAAAAATTGACCCTTATGATGTATGTATATATATATATGATGATATATATCTACATACAATGAGGCTGCAAAAGTAGACTAGTGAGTAGATGACAGTAGATGAAATGTTTGCATGATGATGTTTAATGTCCCAGACAAGCTCTGTAGTCACATTTAGCCACGTGTTAGGCATCGTCTTTTTCAAGTAAAAACTTTTTTAAAAAAATCACGGGGGAATATTACTGATGTATTTATGTTGTAGAATAAATTGTGAACTTATCTTGAGCTTATGTTCACCCAAAACAAAACATACAAAAAAAAATCATTAAACCAGTGACCTCAGGAAGATGGAACCAGAACTCCTTTCCTTGTCTGGGAAGCCAGTATATTAAAGGTATTAAAAATTATTTTACTTTTTGTATTATTATTATTATATATATATTTTTTTTTTGGTTTGGTTGTTTAGCTTGTTTATGTTTAAAAATATATATATTATTATTTAAGATTTTATTTATGTTTTTTTAAGTGTTTATTTGAAATCATCTGTCTGTAGCATGCAACTTTATTTAGCAACGTTATTTTTGGTTTATGAATGAATTATCTTGTCAAGTTGCTGCAGAGAGCACACTGACTGTTGAATTGAAAGTTTAACTTGCTAAATACAATAGTTTTGGCCAGTGGTGGTTCTAGGTCACTTTGTTGTGGTTTATTAATTATAATGAGCAGCCCACAGAAGATTATCCCCCTTATTACATGGCTACTTAATAAAAAAATGAGATAATAACCCAAATAACCCGCAATACCTGCCCAAATGCTCCAGCTGGGAAAGAGAGACAGTGGAGTTACAGTAGCTGAGTCTCTGCCTCTCTTGATGCTTTGACAGTAATTTGCACTAGGAAGTTGAGAAGCCGCAAAAACTGATTCGGCTGGGATATTAAAAACAATATCTGTTTACCTCTGATTATTTGCATCATTTCATATCATGTTTCATATACAAGCTGTGAGCTACAGCTACATCCTGTATTGTAGATTCAGTTCTAAGCAGAAAGCGAGTCCTTGAGTAATGCACTTATATCCGGGGTCTCCGGCACGCTGTGCTGTAGGTTGCTTTAGAAAAAACAGGACTGCTAAACGGAAAGTAATAAATGTTTCTTTACAGAAGAGCCCGTAATGTAATTTAGCGGCACAAATTGAATTTTGTGGCTCATTTAAAACAATGAGAGGAAAATAGATTGAATTACAAAGTCTGTGTTGTCTGTGTGAAAGAGATGTCCCTTTAAAGCTCAAACGATTTCAGACCAGGTTTTCATGAAGTATAGGAGAAAATGTGAGCTAAGGGAGTCAGAGAAAGTGTGGTGTAGAGAAGGTCTAATAGCACTGCTGTTGCATTTGGGTGATTTCAGTCCAGACTGCTTCGTTGATTATAATGGGAGCAATTTCTTTTTGTTGCATTATGTGTACAGTCAGTGTAGGTGCAGTGAAACTTAGTGCATTAAATGTAGAATTCAACTGATGTGCAGTCACAAAGTGACAGATGTGCAACTCTTCATACAGTATATAGATTAGTGTACAATACCTTCAGTTACTACTAGGGCTGTGTATCACCAGCAAAGTCACGATACGATACGTTACCAGTGTTTTCAGAAAGCAAGTGCGTTTGTCCACAGTGGAGAGAGAGCGCACGTGCACATGGTTGCCAGGTTGACTTACTACGCAACTTTTCTTTTAGTCTTCGTAATTTTGAATCAGTATCACAATTTCAGCAGTGCTACATGTAGCTCTATTTAAGATTTCCCCCCGTTTTAGTTAGTTTTATATTTTACTGTCACCACATCTACAGCTGATGTTAATTTGTTAGGCCATTTCTTATCTTATCCTATCATCTTATATTATCTCAACTTATTTATTTAATTTTATTTTGCTGTTATTGGGTTACGTACATTTGTTGTTGTTTTGTGTTTGTTAATTATAGCAGATATGTGCAAAGTTCAAGTCAAGACCACCAGACAAACCTTCAAGGTTTCATATTAACCAGATGATAAGATCAGATCATGTTAATATGGTTGAACACTGGAAACACGAGACTCAGCATTGTGCTCACTGACCTTTAGACTGTGAAGCTAGAAGAAAACTACATCAACATCAACCCATTATTCTTATTTCAATTTCATGTTTATTTTTTTATAATATTTTGCAATGTCTTTGTGTGTGTGTGTGTGTGTGTGTGTGTGTGAGCCTAAACAGGCATCACTTTTAGTGATGCACATATCATCCACAATAATAATCTCAACCACCCAGAATGCTCTCACCATTTGTACTATCATCATGAATTTTATGCCAAATGTTATGCTTCTTACAGTGAAGTGTTCTGTTATTTTTCATCAGTGTAGATTCACAGGAATGTATAGAGGCTGACTCCAACATCCTGGCAGCTAGTTTTGCACATTAAACAATTGACTGTATGAAGGATACGGTAAATTAAATAAAGAATTGAAACATTCAGCTTTTGTTAGCACCCATTATTGTTAATACAACCGTTAGATGATTTGATGAATCAGCCTTGAGTTCTAAACTAGTTAATTACCAGAATTAAGTCGTTGATACGATAGTACTCTAAATATGATCATCAAGACATATAATATCACTTTTGATGATAATATAAGTATCATCACTCCATTTTTAGAGACGGGACATAGACATGTGATTTGAAAGGCATTGAATGGCAGACGCACAGCTGTACAGTTATATAATACATGCTCATTTTTAATCTCTTCTGTCAATTATTGATGAAGCAAAATGCAAGTTATTAATCATAAGAGGTTTTAAGGCTGATTTGATGGGTTGAGTATATTCTTTTGATTTGAGGGTTCCTGTAGTACAACGCTGGTCCCAGGATATGCATGAAGTGCTAAAATGTGTTTCATAAATGCACTGTATGCCGCTTCAGATAAAAGTGTCTACCAAATGCACAAAGGTAATCGTTAATCATTAAGTTACTGTAAAGCAACACACACATTTTGCTCTTGAAATGACCTGAGAAAATCACACTCTTCCAACAAAGTGTTACATAAATAACAGTCCAAATAACAGGTTTGTCCCGTTCATGTCAGTTGTCCCTTTTTCCATATGGTGTGTTGTTGTTGTTGTTGTTAGCAAATACATTACTCATAATTAGTTATATCAGCGTCAGTGTTTAAGTTTTTTATGTGTTTATTAAACCTGCCCACATGCATTTGAACACACAGCATTTTTCCGATTTGTACTCAGGGCTCGCAAAATGTATCACCATCCTGCCTGACGGGCTATCTTAAAGGGGTCATATGATGTTGCTAAAAAGAACATTATTTTGTGTATTTGGTGTAATTAAATGTGTTTATGCGGTTTAAGGT
>NW_015654534.1:212187-229490 GCF_001515625.1 Sinocyclocheilus rhinocerous
TTTCGCTTTCACAACAAAACACACAGCGTCTTCTTCACGACATGGCGGCGGCGGCAACAATACTACAGCTAGAATAAAAGTTACGCTTTCTTTCTTTCCGTGAACATTTGGGCGGCGTTATGCAAATCTTGCATAAAATCTTGCAAATCTATGCAATATGCAAATCGTGACATAGACATGTGGGGGCATGTTAGAACGAGCCGTTTTAGGTAGGTGTGGCTGACTCTTAACTTTTATAAAGAATATCTCTTTGGATTTGAGACTTTAGTCTTTGCAACTTTACAGATCTTCTTTATGCACCAAGAGCTTGTAACACTCCAAAGAGAAAGGAAAAATTGAAATCGCATCATATGACCCCTTTAAATACAGGGTCCCCGCGGGTGCAAAAAAAAGCAGTATTAAATTTAGTTGCATGAAATATAAGGCCATAAACGTCTTAAATACCTTAAATGGTATAAGAAAAGTCTTAATTATAATTTCAAGAGGTCTTAAATTTGTGGATGGACAGACAATAATTGCAGAATGGATTAATGTGACGATTAAACTTCAAAAGGATTTTGTTTTATAAATATGAGCGAGCTCTGCACGTTTCAAGGTTAAAATGCGGCGAGGGTGTTTTTATATCAGTGTATCTCTGAAGGGAACCGACTGCCTTGAGAAAAGTTTCTATGGCATTTTCATTTCATCTTGCCTGTAATGCCTGATAATGTAGCATTTATAAGTGCAGCGCTGCTTTGTGCGACAGATTTTATAGCACGCATGCTTAAACCATCTGCGAATCCTCTCAAGCAACTTAGCAATTCCCAAGCAGTCCACCTGTCTAAATCAAAAGTGTAATGTGTCAAGATCTCTATTCTTTCACCTTTCAAAGCTCAAGAGTATGTGGTGAGTTTATGTAGCTTAATGTTGAACATAGAAGGCAGATTAATCGTTAAACAGTTTGCTATACTTATACTTTGCTTCTGTGAAGTGTCAGCAAGAAACTCAGAAGCTGCCAAATCAGACCACATTCATTATCCATCCAGCAGAAAGGTGGGGATACAAAAGCTGAATTTAGTGTTTTTGAAATGTCTGTGAGAAATAAGACAAGCATAACTTTTGGAATAATTCAGAATTTAAGCTCGGGTTAGTTTACAGCCAATATAAGCACAGTAGTTAAAGTATTCCTGCTCGTATCTCATCTTTGTGTGCTATTCTATAATATCTGAATCTGGGATCAGTAAGGTCTCTTATCTGGGCTTGTGTGTGCAGTGTCTCATCTCGTTGGGTTTCTCGTGCTGCTGAGATGCATCCAGACCTTTCACAGTCTGCCTTGCTCTGATAAGAGCTTCTGGTGCTATTTTAAGACATGGGAAACTTATAAGTGTGAACCTTCCAGCTGAGAGAGTCTGTGGATGTTGTTAATATTTCAGATATAAGAGTTGTTTTTTTCACTGCAGGAGGCGAGTAGGTGTAAAACTGTTCTTATAATGCAAGGTTAAAGTCTGTGGGAAAGCCTTAAACTGAGTGATCTACTTGTTTAGTGAGCATCTGATTGGAAGAGCTGCATGATGAACTGTGAATTTATATTTATAATTACATTTATTAATTTATACACTACCATTCAAAGTTTGGGGTCGGTAAGATTTTTTTATGTTTTAACTACAGTAAAACTACAGTAAAACTGTGAAATATTATTACAATTTAAATAACTTTTTTCTATTTGAATATGTTTTAAAATGTAATTTATTCCTGTGATGCAAAGTTGATTCGTCAGTGTCACATGATTCTTCAGAAATCATTCTAATATGCTGATTTTCTGCTTTGTGTTTTCATGGAAACCATGATACTTTTTTTCAGGATTCTTTGATGATTTTCATGATTCTTTGATTTTCATCAGGATTTCTTAGATGAAAATGAATAGAAAGGTCAAAAGAAAATATTTAATTTGAAATAGCCATCGCTTTAACGTTATAAATGTCTATTATTGTCATTTTACGTTTAAAATGTCCTTCCTGCATTAAAAGTATTAATTAAAAAAAAATCATATTGTCCCAAAATGAGCGGCTTAGTAAATAAATATAAATTGATACTTCAAAATATTTATTAATATTATATTTCATACTTATATTTCAACTAATTTATATTTATAGTGAATTAAAGGGGTCATATGATGCTTTTTTAAAGATCATTATTTTGTGTATTTGGTGATCTTTGATTTATCCAAAACCTTGCGGCTGATCATACGATTGGGCGAGCTTGTGCTCATTTTTAGGTGATTGCAGACTCACTTTGTGATTAAGGAGAGAGCGGGCATGAACCTGTTTTCCCATTGGCGTTCCAGGTTTCCTGTGACCACACTGATTCAGCAGTGCTGACAGAGGAAGCTGTGATGGAGAGATGCTAATGTAGCTAAAAGCAGATGGCTTCCACTCATTGTTCTGCTATCTCTTGGTTATTTCGGTTGTGGTATCATTCACTCGTCATCATTACTGGGTGAGCGTTAGGGACAGAGTTAGGGTTAGATGCTCTATTCCAAAATGTCTACATTTTCTATTAAAGCACGTAACCAGCAAAGCTTAATACTCTTGTTTTTGCACAGTGATTGTTTGACGGGTGAGTAGGCGGTCATTTGATCTCACTCAGGACATTTACACTATGAAGACCAATTGCAGTGTGCTCATTGTGACCCTCATTTTGGACCCTGTTTACACCTGCATTTTAGTGCTGAGCACTTGATTCAAGAGCTTTTCGTGCCTCTTCACTGTATGATTTTATTACAGGTGCATGCTTGTGGCATAACAACACTCGTCATTCCATTCTAACCGGAACTGACAGTTTTCATTGTTTAATTTTGGCTTGGAGAATGACATGATGGCAGTGTAATAGTGACAGACTGATTTAAAAACAGAATGACTGACAACTGAAGCTCACCAAAGAGCGAGGTGTGTGTTAGAGTCTTACAGCACAGCAGTTGATAGTGCATGTATAAAAGATATAGTGTCTCACACACCTGAATCAATCGCACTGTATGTGTGTCAGGCCTAATATAAACTCCAAGAAATGTAGAAATCCAGCAAGCCTTACAAAAGTTTTTAGCTTAGTAACAGTTCGGTCAGTCGACTTTCCTCAGGCTCACAAAACACTCAAAAAAAAAAGAAACCGTTCAAATTGCAAATTATCGAATTGTAGAATTATGTTTGTGTTTGTGCTTTCTTTTTGATTATTTTTAATTCTATATTAATAATTCTATATTAGTTGTAGGGCTGGGCGACTTTCCTAATTTTATCAGTTATCCAAATGTTTTGAATAAAAGTATTAGATATCTTTACAATATGCCAATGATAACAGTTAAGAGAGAAAAAAAATGATCCAACCGTATTAACGTTGAAAATATTGCTAGTCCTATAAGGGGATATTCATAAAAATGTGTTTGTATTGAAAAACATGAGACATAGAATGGTGGAAAACACTCAAGGTTATGAGATGCGAGTTGAATTTCTTTTAGTTTGAGTGCCACATTTTTAGAAAGCCATTTCATGTGCAAGACGCTGCAAAAGACACACACAAGCAAAACGGTCAAAACATGCATCAAGCACATGTTTACATAGAAAAAAAAACGTTCTTTGAGTAGATGGTTTTGCAAGTTTTTAATGAAGAGAATGTTAACTGAATCATGTGGTAGTTACGTTTTTAAGTTGACATTAAACATTAAAGTTAAACATAAAAAATAGTTACCATGAATCTGTCAAACATTCTGAAAAAATTCCATTTGAATAAACACGCGGTAGACCAGCGGGTTCCTAGTCTGACGTCAGCCTGTGCCGTTGGCCTGAAAGCACTGGGGGTTTGTTTCAGCAGCGGTTAAAACACACACAAAGCGTCAGACAGGCAACAGTGATGAATGATTCAGAAGCGTTCTAGGCCACACCGAGCCTCAATCCACTCTAGTTAGCAGGCAAGTTATACGTAAGGACCCATTCTGATAAAAGTCCAGACCCTCGGGCATGTGTGCATAAACTCGCATTCAGACAGAGGCTAAATCTCCAGTGTCTTAAGCAAACAAGATTCACCCACACGGGTCAAATGCTGTCAGACCAACTCACCATAAATGAGAAATTTGCCTGCGTAGTTTGAATTGCAGATAGGAGTTTCCTGTCGGTGTGTAGCCCGTAGTCACCACAAGCAAATACCTGCACGCACCTGAGCGTGTCTCCCATAAATCCCTGCAGCTGATGGAACGAGGAGATCCAGCATGCCCAATGGGATTTTTTTGTACTTCATACTAGAATAGACTAATCGGTTGCTTTTTACTGCTTCAAATTGCATCACAATGTCCACATGTTGTACATTTAATGATGAAGTTTAAATTAAGGATGCACTGAAATTTTGGGACCAAGAGAGAGAAAAAAAAACAGAAATCCATGGCTGAAACACTGACTGAAAAAAATCCTTTGAAATGTGAAATGATACTGGTTTTAGTGTGAATGGGAAATCTTGTTATTTAAGGAGAGGGAGCAATACTAATCTAATAGTGACCAAAGAACTGGTAATGAGGATGAGAATTGAATGAATATTACAAATATTCACTGGAGATTTTTAATCTAAATAGCATGCATTTGAAAACAAAAAATGCCCTTTGTTCAGCGTTGGTTTCAGAAACCCTTATAAAGCATGTAAAGCACTGCTAGTGTTTTTAAGCGGTCAGCACTTGTTAAACTCCACGTATGACTCGGTTTCTTTTATTCCTGGGATTGAATGCTGTTAACAGTGTCTGTATGACTGCACCCTCTTGTGGAGAAATCATAGGGACACTTTTATCAAAGAGAAAATACCACATGCAACTGACCACTACTTATAAAAACATTTATAGCCATTTTATAACACATTTTACAAAATATGATGGTTTGTATTTTAGACTCTATAGGCATGAAACCTTTGCTACACTACCATTCTAAAGTTTGGGGTCAGTAGGATTTATATATTTTTTAAATAAATTAATACTTTTATTCAGCAAGGACAAGTTAAACTGATCAAAAGTGACAGTAAAGACAATGTTACAAAATATTTTTATTTCAAATGAATGCTGTTCTTCTGAACTTTCTGTTTCTCAAAGAATCCTGGAAAAAAAAAAAAAAAAAAAAAAGTATTATTCAGGCTAATATTAAGGCTGTTGAAAATTCAGCTTTGCCATTACAGGAATAAATTCTATTTTAAAATATATTGGAAATAAGACTGTATATCATTCCAAAAATAGTGCCACTTTCTCACAAAATAAGATGTGCTTTCTGTAGAATTTCTGCTAGGTGAAGAAGTAAGTTTGATGGTACATTTTGAGTTTGGTGCATTTAACATTGAAACCAAAACTTTTGACATTTCACTGCTTTTATTGTTTTGACAAGTAGCCTAGATTAAAACTGACACATACACTGTAAAAAAAAAATACTGGTAATTTTCTGCCAGGACATTATCAATTAATTTTATGGGCATTTTCATTAACTCTAACGCACAACGCAATGCAGTGCAATTATTATTTTTTGGCTATATACTGTATATTTGAAAAATCTTCATTCTTATTTTGTGAAAAAACTGTACATGATGTACTGTACATGAACTGTACAGAGTTGTGTAATAATCAGAAATGTTTCTTGAGCTGCAAATCAGCATATTAGAATGATTTCTGAAGGATCATGTGACACTGAAGACTGGAGTAATGATGCTGGAAATTCAGCTTTGATCACAGCAATAAATTACATTTTAAAATATAATGAAACAGAAAACAGTTTCTTTTCTCATAATATGTAACTATATTATTATAAATGCTGCCTTGGTGAGCATATGAGACTTCTTTCAAAAACCTATGTCAAACAGTAGTGTATTTAGTAGTTAGACAGACACGTGTTTAATGTTGTCACGACACGTTGATTGACATTTATCATTTATCATTTATCATTATGACTGTTTTCCAGCAGTCAGCAGAGTAGTCAGCAGAGCAGCCAGCAGAGCAGCCATGACGACGATTCCAGCCGCTTCCTGACTCCCTTCATCCGTGAGGACAGGTGAGTACACTGTGTGAGTGTCTGCATGCACTGTACTTATCAGAAACATCAATACTTTTTTTATAAATGAATTGATGTGCAGAGATGCTCAGACTCCCAGAGCTCAGGGTGCAAAGAGGAAGCCTTAGATAATGTTCAACTCAGTGACTTTAACAAGCATGAAAGGCATAGAAATGGATTAAACAGCCAAGCTTGATCTGGTAATTATAAAAGTTTAACGTTTACGGTGACTGGCTGAGTGGAAAAACCTCCTGGTGATTCAAAATATCTGCTCTGAAATGCCTTTCAGAACAGGACTTTAAACTTTTGATTTCATTTGATAGAGTGCAGTTTGTAGATTTGTCTGTCATGATCTCAGAGTGTTTCAAAATGTTCCTTACATGTACATTTATACATTTAGCAGACACGTATATGTTGCACAGAATCAAACTTGCAGTTTTGAGAGAGAAACAATACAGATAAGTCGCATTGGTGTTTATTATTACATTGAAACATAAAAAAAAAAGTTTGCAATATTCAGGACAGAGCAGGAATTAAACATATAAGTATAAAACAAACAGTGACATTCGTTATAAACAACATTTATTTTAAACACCAAGCCTAAACAGATATATTTAAAGTTAAATTATCAGTGTGGGAAATGCACAAATAAATTTGTTTTTAAATATGTTTTGCATACTTTATGGTAATTGCATCACGTAAGTGGTTTTTTAAGTTTGTTTAAATACATTAATACATGTGTTAGTATATGTAGAATTTCACATCAATATTAAGAAATGATTGATTCATTATTGTTCATTGCTAGCTCATGCTTTGTCAAGATCAAACACACTGAAGGCTGGAATACACTCAAATCTGAATACATTTTTAGACACTACCCTTACGAAAAAGAAGTTTATTCAAGTGTGCTATTAGTATACTTCTTTTAAACTAAAAATAGGAAAGTATACTTTTAGTCTACTTTTTATGTACTTCTCAGAAATGGGCTTTTCAGAAATATACTTGAACTTTACTTAAGTATACTTACTAAAATAAACTTGAAGTATACTACTTTTTGGTAAGGGTAGGCATCATACACTTGTTGACTTTGTAAATGGTTACAGAGAAAAACAGGGCATCATACACTAAACGACACTTTTAGTGACCGTGACTAACCATGTTTTCAGGTCATTTCAAATGCAGAGACTCGTGACAAATGAAAACAAAATGTAATTGTAAAATCTGCTCAAAATATCAAACATATCTGATAACCTTTAACTGGATGGAATCACAGTCTGAAGCTAAAAAATCTGTCTGTGCGCATCATACACTAAGTGACTTTTTTGCTAAATATTTTAATTCAGACTGCTGACCGTCTTTAAGCAGCTAGTGAACTAAAGTTTGGGACAAAAATCTGGTCAGAAGTTGTGTAATATATTCCAGTTTTACCATGCACCTCAAACTGATAAAAACACTGTTGATTTTCTCACAGGGCTGACAGCGGAGCAGACAAGTGTAGGTAAGAGTGTGTGTGTGTGTGTGTGTGGTAAATATAGTAATCTTGATCCACATATCTCTGCAAACCTCAGTGCAAAGGTTGTTTTGTTTGAGGTGCGATATATCTCAGAGCCCCGCTGTACTTTTGTGAAGTTGAGCCCTGAATACAGTTGCAAGCTACGGAATGTCATTGTTTGCCGTTTTATTGGACAAACGGCTCCGATCACAATGCCTGGGAACAAACAGAGCTGGGGCTTCAGCCGTTTCGCTTTCTCTTCATTTCTGTATCTGACCTCCAAACAAGAAATAGCAAAGGCCAAACATCTGAGCTGTAGTTGTGGGATTAGAGATAAGCGTCTGTAATTGTCCAGGAGCAGAAGGTAAGTGAAGGCCAAACACAGATTAGATCTTGTTTTGAGTCCGAAGAACTGATGCTTTTAAGCAGTTTTGTCAGTACGGTTGCATTTGTTCGTGTTTTGTGCATGGAAATGTTCAAATCCTCTCTGTAAAACACTCTCTACAAATGTTTCATTCGTGATAACTGCACTTACATCTGTTTCTGAACAAAGTTTTTCACTGGAGTGTGAGTTTCTACATCAGCTCCTGTAGAGAAGTTCTGCGTGATTCTGATGCTTTTCTGATGATCTCTCTACAGCTGAATATAAAGGTGCTTTAAGATGTACTTCACAAAACTTTCAAAGGTTTAAAGAACATGCCTAAGGCATAGAGTAGGACTTAAAGGGATAGTCCACGCAAAAATGAAAATTCTGTCATTTGCTCACCCTCCACTTATTCCAAACCTATATGAGTTTCTTTCTTCTGTTCAACATAAAAGAATATATTTTGAAGAATGTTGGTAACCAACCAGTTGCCATACTATGAAATTCAATGGCTGCCATCAACTGTTTGGTTACTGGTAGCCATTGACTCCCATAGTATTCCCCCCCCCATACTATGGAATGGCTCAATGGCTACCATCAACTTTTTTTTTTTTGTGCTCAACAGGGAAAAAACCTCAGACAGGTTTGGAATAACTTGAGGGTGAGTAAATTATGACAATTTTAATTTGTGGGTGAATCATCCCTTTAAACTGAAGTTTTTGAAACTTCCCTTTCACATTGCCAATGAGACTGTGATGCATTGAGTTTTACGGCACCATGATATTCAAGAAGTAATCGCTGTGTTAAATGCATTAGATGCTCTTTGTGGACTTCTATTTTTGGTTGACACGCTCTTGAAAAAAACAGCACAAGAAGCGTTGCATTGGTTTGTTGTTGTGACCGATCCATCCTTTGATTTGGAGGTCAAATCTTCTGTTCTGATGCTGAACAGAGGCTGGCCTTTTGTCCTGATGTTTTGCTCTGTTCTGAGTGGTCAAGACTGTTGTCTGACCACCACCACATATCAGTTTAACCAGTGACAAGAGGCACAGCCCATCTATTTCGTTTCATGTCATTGGCCGCCTGTGGATTTATAATAGCCTGTAAAACCCGCCACAATAGGCGCTGTGTAAAAGTGTGGCTTTAACTCATTGTCTCATGTCAATACAAGATTTAACTGAGCCTTTGGCTCTCTGCAAAGGACAGCTCTCTAGAGTCTCACATTGTTATTTACATGCTGCTGACCGCACTTGTGGCTTATTTTTGTACATATAATAGTGTATCTGTGATATCACAATTGTTTCACCTAGAAAGTAATGAAATTAATTGGTGTTTCACACCCAGACTGCAAATGAGTGCTCTTTAACGTTGAAATGTGGTTGAAATAATGTCATTTTAAAGGGACAGTTCACCCAAAAAATGACAATTCTGTCATTATGTATTCACCCTCATGTCGTTCCAAACCTGTGTGAGTTTCTTTCTTCTGCTGAACACAAAAGAAGATATTTTGAAAAATGTTGGTAACCAAACAGTTGATGGTAGCCATTGACTTCCATAGTATGGAAAAAACTACTATGGAAGTCAATGGCTACCGTCAACTGTTTGGTTACCAACATTATTTATATCTTCAATATGACATCAGCATTTTTTGAATGTTTTCATTTATTCGCTCGCATGCAGTATTATGTAGAGAGAGCAGAATGCAGCTTTGTTCTGTCTCTGGAATATGAAGTGCTGGAATGTGTCCAGTGATCTCTGTATGAAAGGAAGCATATGAGTGTTGTGCATATGGAGGGTCAGTTCAGGTGAAGTGTGTGTCTCCGGATGAGGACATCAGCTGCAGGCTCTCCGATTCCTTCTGTAGCTGAAGAGGCAGAGCAGCGGAGGAGTGCAAATCCCTCCATCTCCCTAGCCAGAATTAGCCTCAGATTACTCACAGCCACAGCGTTTCTGCCGTTTACATAACCCTGTCACCCTCACCCTCTCTCCTCCTTACTATCTACAGCACAGCTGAACCCAGCACTCTACTTAGAGAAACTCAATTTATGAGAAACGAGAAAGGGAATCCTAAACTGAGAGAGAGATAAGGTGAGAGAAATGAAGTGTACACCTTCTTCAGTGCTTCTTTTCGATGGAAAGGTGGAGGTTCTTTGTTGTTTTATCAACCTGCTTTGCTCTACGAGTAGGTGAGTGAATGTTAGATGGAATCAGACTCACTTTTCGTTTGATTATGGTCTGTAGATTATATTGCATGATCATCTTACACTCTTAAAAATGAAGGCATCTATGAGTCCATGAAGATCCATGAAGATATCAAGGAGAGATTGTGTGTTTATTTAAGCATACATTTGAAATGATTTGTGTCATAGATATGATGGTTAACCAACTACATGTGAGGAGAGCAACCTCTGCAGAACATTTCTTCACTCAGCTCTGCTCTGCTCACACTCAGTCCTGTGTTCCCGTGTCTTTGTTTTTCTCCCCATGACCTAGTTTCTCCCTCATGTTTATTATGTTCATTGATTTCAGCTGTGTCCCAATTAGTTCCTTGTTTCTTAAGCCCTGTGTTTTTCCATGTCTAGCGTCCGGTATTGTTCGGTTATCCTCTGCTACGTGTGTGTTCCTTGTTCCTTGGATAAATAAAGACTTTCCTAGTTGTAAATGCTCCTACGTCTCCTCGCTCCGACACAGTAGCAGCACCGTGACAGAATACCGGTCCTGCAAAAAAGTAAGCGGCGCCCCTTCTTCCCGTTTGATTTCCATTTTTGAAAGTATTTTGTTTTCCGTTTCCCCCCCTGCGGTTATGGAAACCGCTGCTCAATTCTCCGCCCTAGCCCGCAGAGATCTCCCGTTCGTGGAGTACACCCGGGAATTCTGCGAGCTAGCTGTGATGACGGCGTTAGATGACGCCACACTAAACTCGCTGTTCTGGATTGGGGCCAACTACCATTACCCCGTGGACCTCCCAGACACAACTGGACTAAGCTGGAGGGAAGGGATCCTCCAGTGTCCGGAGAACGTCCGGCTCCGATCCAGAACCAGCCCGCCGTCAAGTCTGCCGGCCGCTCCGAAGTCATGCCCGCCGGCCGCTCCTGAGTCATGTCCTCAGGCTGCTTCGAAGCCAAGCCCGCCTGCCGCTCAGCAGACAAGACGTTGTGGTTCTCAATTAGGTCATTTGTTAGAGCTAAAGACGGACTCTCTCTTTGGTGACGATTGCTCACCTCTGCCTATTACTCACAGCCCCAGTAATGACCTACAGCAGCTCAGAGCTGAGGACTGTGGGAGATTTATGAACCTCATCCTCTACCGCTTTGAACCCTATAAAGCAGGGGTGCCCAAGCTCGGTCCTGGAGGGCCGGTGTCCCGCAGAGTTTAGCTCCAACCCCAATTAAACACACCTGAAGCAGCTAATCAAGCTCTTACTAGGCATACTAGAAACTTCCCGGCAGGTGTGTTGAGGCAAGTTGGAGCTAAACTCTGCAGGACACCGGCCCTCCAGGACCGAGTTTAAACACCCCTGCTATAAAGGCTGCAGTACACAAATTTCTGTGGCCTTTACATTATCAACATGATCAGTTAAGTTAAGTGCACGTGAAAGTGAAAAGTGAAAGTGACGTTAAAAAGCCTTTTAGTATAATTGTAAAATCCCTAGTGAAAAATAAATATACTAAAATGTATTTGAAATACATTTATTTCATGCTAAATATACTACAAATACATTTACATATTTATGTACTTAATAAAAATACCCTGCTTGTACTTTTAGTATACTAAACTGGTATACTTAAAGTCTGCTTAATTGGAACAACTAATCTTGTACTTAATGCACTTTAATTGTGCTGAAGTAGTTATGAAGTCCAACAAAAGAGATACTGAAGTATATTTCATTGTTCTAAAGTGGAACTATTGCAAGTATACTTCAGGTACACTTTAAATATCTTGCACTTAAAGACAAAGATCATACAATCCTTATTAATAGTGACATTAAAACACATCTGTAGGCTTAATATTAAGAAATGTGCATTGTGCACCAGCAGTACTCCAAATAAAGTTTAATTATAATTTTTATATCAGTAAGTCTAGATGATATGTCAGTAAATATGTAAATAGATTTGAGCTATAGTATATGAAATAAATGTATTGATTAAAATATGAGTGTAAAATATGATCATCAGGCTTTTGAGGAACTTTATTTGTTCATCTCTTAATCATCATTATTGCATTATATGTTTTAAAACTACAGATATTTGGTCATAAACTAAACATGTAAATATCATCTTACTGAGACATACTATTGGGAGATACTGTCACGTTTCGCTACTGTGAGGAGCACTGAGCGAGGAACGAGGAGACGTGGAGTAAACTTAACAAACAGACTTTAATAATATCCAAGGAACCAGGAAATCACACGTAGCGGGGAAAGACGACATTCAATACTGGACCACAAACTCAGAACAGGAAACAATTTATATACACAAAACATGACGAGGGGATGACGAGAAACACATCACAGGTTGGGTTCGAGTCTCGTACCGGCAGGGATTGTAGGTGGGGGGAGTGAATGTATAGCGCTCTCTCCCACCTTCAATTCCTTCAATACCACGACTGAGGTGCCCTTGAGCAAGGCACTGAACCCCCAACTGCTCCCCGGGCGCCGCAGCAAAAAATGGCTGCCCACTGCTCCGGGTGTGTGTTCACGGTGTGTGTGTGTGTTCACTGCTGTGTGTGTGCACTTTGGATGGGATAAATGCAGAGCACTAATTCCGAGTATGGGTCACCATACTTGGCCACATGTCACATCACTTCACTTCACTTTATGGTTGGGAATTCTGTCACGTTTTGCTACTGTGAGGAGCACGGAGCGAGGAATGAGGAGACGTGGAGTAAACTTAACAAACAGACTTTAATAATATCCAAGGAACCAGGAAATCACACGTAGCGGGGGAAAGACGACATTCAATACCGGACCACAAACTCAGAACAGGAAACACTTTAAATACACATGACATGACGAGGGGATGACGAGAAACACCTGGGAGCAATAACATAATTGCTAAATAAAGATACAGAGTGACAACTGATATTTATACACATTTTTTGTAAGAAGTCTACTATATTGTTACAAAGATCTCACTGATTTACATTTCAAGTTATCAGAATTTCATCTTACTTTTTGGTCATATAAATATATATCAGACTTTACAGTATTAAATGCAGCAGCACAGAAGATAATGAAAAACATATGAAATGGTTTTTGCAGCTGTGTTCTGATGAAGCACGTGTCATGCTCTCTCATTACTGCGGTTCATCATCTCATTCCTCTTTCATTATGGCTTTTGCTGTAGTCTGCTCTTTTGCACATTATCACAGTTCAGTTCCTGTCACATTGGTCTGAGACATAATGTGTTGGTAATGCAATGCAATCTCAGTAGAGAGCAAAACTCAGGGTTATTTGGATCCTGGGTAAGTGGATTTGGCAGTGATTTGAGGGTCGGCCAGAGATTTGTTAAGTCTGTTTTTGTTGTTGTTGTTGTTGTTTTCTTCTGTATCTCAAACAGTAGAGCATGGTGCTTGCAAAGACAAGGTTGTGGGTTTGATTCCCAGGGAAAGCAAGAACTGATCAAATGTAAATGTGTACCTTGAATGCAGTGTAATTCACTTTGGATAAAAGCGTCTGACAAATTCATAAATGTAAATGACGGAGCTAATATTAATCTGGTAGTAAAATGTATAAAATCTCCACTGGTTCCTTAAGGATTTTATTCGGTGTCTTCAGGGGTTCATGCTTCTTGCTTGTTACATAGTGGTGGGTACAAGTAAAGCTTTTTTTTTTTTGCCAACATGATGGAAACTCATTTACATTGATCAGATAGATTTGAAGTTATATAGGCAGGATAGTACTGCATAATAAGAAATCAATTATCCAATAGAAAGCAAAACATCCTCCCTGACTTCATACAATGATTGAAAAGCAAAAAGTGACTGAAGATTTTTTTTTATTTTTTTATGGTTGAATAATAAAATGTTCCATTTATCGGACAATTATCAGACAATATTGAAGATGTTTTAATATAGTTTGATATTGGATCTGATATTGAATATGTATTTGTTCATGCCAATTTCCCCTATTTTTACACATTATATTTTGCTGTCATCTAACACTCTCTTGAAGTTAATCTTTAAAAACATTAATAATCTTTAGCAAATCTCATTATAATGTTGATATGCCTAAATTAACATAGCATTTTAGTGTTTTTATTTTTTTTATTTATTACATTTTTATTTGTGCATTTAGACAAAATTTGTATCATTTTAATATTGGGAACTAATATGAATATTGCTTATATTGAACAAACCCCCAACTATACACTAAATATTACACTTCGTAAGTGATGCCTCAAATTACATGTTTTTTAAAGATCTAACTATATCTATAATATACGATACGAATATACTATTATACGATATCTATAAGCTCTATTGACTTGCAATAAGCAACAACCGAACAACCACCTAGAACACCCTAGCAACCACGTACCAATACCTTAACGACTTTGCATTTAGATTATCTTTGCCATCATCTAAAAAAATAACTTAAAAATCATCCTAATATGCTAATAATTTAATAATATAATGTTTAGGTGTTTTCAAATTGAATATCCAGTTTTCAGACTGTACAAGTGGAACTGTATAACTGACATTGTTATGCCAAAAAAAATGTTGTCGCATTTAAAGTAGTTGATTTTAGTCTTTCATTTTGATTTATTTAGACAAAATACTTTACAAATGTAATGTCAGCCATTTGTTGGTTATCTGAATCAGACAGAATATTATATTGGTGCATCCCTAATTTCCTGATCATATTAATGCAACACATTTGGCCACAGATTGTTGTGAATCATTCACAATTTATTGCATTTGATCTGTTTTGCAAACTATAAACCCACAGCCTACAAGCAGTTACTCATTTCACATGCGACATCTTAAAGGCACAGCAGCAAAAGAGCCCATCCTAAGCATCAGAGAGAAACACCAAATGTGCTCTCTCTCTCTCTTTCCCCTTGATAACAGTATGTAGCATGTTATTTATAAAGCGGGCTGAGGCAGGCACATCTCTCAACCCTTCCACAAACACCTCAATCTGAGAGCAGAACGAGAGAGTCGCTCTTACATGCATTGAGCCGCGTCTGAGAGCAGCTCGACTCGATCTCTTTCATAACAGGCAGCATTAGCGGGTGCGAGAGGATTGTTGTAAATGGAATAAATGGAAGCCTCTCGAGAGCAGACGTCAGCTCGGAGCAGCACATGGCAGCCAAGCCCAATTACAGTGACATAAGTCAGAGCGTGTGTGCGTTTGAGAGGAGAACACTATGACGTGAGAGGAGTGAATGTGAGCATGTTCTGCTCGGCTGTGACACAAAGGACATGTGGGTGCTGAAGAGCTCCTATGATTATCTGTGATTCGCTCACAGTGAGGTCAGCAAACATACTGAAGGAAAGACGGCTGATGGCTGACAACTACAGTATCAAGTTCAAATCCTTGATGATTTTAATGCTGGCCATTGAAATGTTCAGTCAAACGCTCTATTCCCAACATATGCCTGTACGTTTGTAAGTTCTGCAGGAGCTCCATCTGCTTGTCTCGTCTGTAATTGCTCACTGGCTGTGTGGATTGTGGGGCTCCCAAACTTCTGCACTGTATGCTGAAAGCTGAACTGTATGTTTGGGAAGAGTGAACTTTCAGTAGACTTATGTAAAAAAGATGCATTTACATTTGCATCTTGTACAGTACACATCTCAAACCACTTATTTTTGAGGTTGCTATTAGTCTGCCCCCGGAGTGCCCCTATCCTGTTATACTAGCCATTGAAAAAAACATATAACTGTATGTGGCAGTTCATATCACCTCAACTACAGCACACAAAGTGTTTGACTTGCTAGCATGTAAGACCTGTTTATTTATTTAATTATTTCACTTTTAACCCACAAGTTCACATTTCTTTTGTTACCCATGGGCACCACCAGAGGGCACATTCTGCATGATTGACCACTCGCATTCAGTGCAGTTTGGTCAGTTCAGACACACACTTGTGCTACACAGACTCAGGAAGATGATGTACCTGTCGCACATTATATAATCACAGAAAACACGACGTCATAGATCCTCCAGCGTGTGTGTTCATTATCACTGATGAGCTCAGAATAACCTCTTACCACACACATAATATAATCAGCCCCTGCTTGAGGCCTTGAAGTGGTCGTCATGGGGCCTGTGACACCAGCACTTTCGGGGGCCCATTAGTCTCTATGGAAACTCACCATGCTGTCAGGGAACAAGAATCATATATTTGTCTCTCACTTATTTAAGTGCCATATTACTTCTACATATATTTTAAAGGGGTCATAGAATGCTACATGCACTTTTACAAGTTGTTTGAACTGAAATGTGTGTTGGCAGTGTGTGTACACAACCACCCTATAATGATAAAAATCCACCCAGTGTTTTTTTTTTTATCTGGTTAAATGTTTTCCCCTTTCTCAAATCGAGCCGATCTCAGATGCCTGTCTGTGTGACGCCACACAGACAGGCCCCTCCCACGATAGTTGTGATAATATTTCACAGTATTACTGTTTTATTGTATTTGAATAAAATAAATGTAGCCTTGGTGAACAGAAGACTTACCGATCTCGACCTTTTGAATGGCAGTCTAATATCTAATATTGACAGATTTGTTTATATATATATATATAGAGAGAGAGAGAGAGAGAGAGAGAGAGTTATCATCTGCCAGGCAAAAATCAAAAGTTAGATCTCTTAAAAAAACACTCAATTTGAGGCATCATTCATAGTGTGTAAGTTCAAATTCCTAATAGAATTAATAGAAATCTGAATCTTTAGAACAAGCTATAATGAATTGTGGTTGTAGTGCCATTTCAGTGAACTGGGATCATGGAGTCCGTCGCTGGAGCTCCTACTGATGTGGAAATGCCACACAGACACACAGCTGCTCAAAAGGCCACAGATGCTTCACACGCCTCGTCTTTCACTCGTCCTGCCCGTCGCTCTCACATTGCTCTTTCACAAATCTGCTATCTGATCATGTGCCTTATGTGGTCAGAATATGTTAACGAGTGCTGCCACTGATTGGCCGTTTAGCAGAATAATAAATATTGTTGTTGTTAATTCACCTTTAGCCCACTCAGCTGTGTACACACTTCCACGCAGGGATTTTCCATAAGGATTAGAGAGCTCCGAGAGAGAGAAAGAGAGCAGTTTGTGTGTGTGTGTGTGTGTGTGTGTGTGTACCTGGTATTTATCACGTTATGGGGACCAAATGTCCCCACAAGGATAGTAATACTAGTAAATTTTGACCTTGTGGGGACATTTTTGAGGTCCCCATGAGGAAAC
>NW_015654534.1:229599-236006 GCF_001515625.1 Sinocyclocheilus rhinocerous
AGTTTCCTGTAAGGGGTAGGTTTAGGGGTAGGGTTGGTGTAGGGCAATAGCACATACAGTTTGTACAGTACAAAAACCATTACGCCTATGGAATGTCCCCATAAAACATGGAAACACAACATGTGTGTGTGTGTGTGTGTGTGTGTGTGTGTGTGTGTTACAGAAGGCAGGATTACCGCATGCCACCACACATCCTCACTCCGACACTGAACTGGTGTGAGAGTCGCCCGGTCAGCTGACAGCGAATACTCACCTCTCATTGGCTGCCATTGATCAACCTATGCAGCTCTAAAAATAATCCACAATAGACCCCCAAGCAGGGTGTGTCCAAAAGAGAGAGCGATGGGACGAGAGACCTAGACAGACAGAGAGAGAGGGAGGGAGTTGAAGTTGCACAAATCACTTTTTTTTTTTATAAGTGCCCTATTTTGTTGTTGTGTTGGAAGTTTTTCATCACCGTTGCTTTCATAGGAGAGCCTTCAGTGAAAGTGGAGGACTGATGTGATCCAGCGTATGTGCTGTTATTGATCACCCGAGTCACATGCATGAAACATGTTGTGAAGAAATCTAAATATCCATGTTAACAGTTAAACTGCATGAGGGAGTTTTAAGATCTGAAACTGCATTAACACAGTAATGAAACAAAAATGGGAATTCCTCGTTTTGGCCAAATTCTAAAGCAGCATTGCATTTATCCTTCATGGAGTGGACAATTCGAGATTGCATTGCAAACAACCTCAAAACTGTATCTTTGAATTGAGAGAAATGCCTTTTATGAATGCAATTCAATAAGAGAAAATATTGATGGATGCAAATGGAGTTTTTCAAGCAATATTTGTGTGTTGTGTATTTTTTATAATATTTTTCACAATTTACTGTACTGTTTAAAAGTTTGAGGCTGGTAAGATTTTTTTTAAATGTAATACTTACTGTAGAAATTTGAACTTACACTACACGAATGATGATGCCTCAAATGTAGGGTTTTTTGTTTGTTTGTTGGTTTGTTTTGTTTTTTGGTGTGTGTGTGTGTGTGTGTGTGTGTGTGTGGCAGATGATAAAACAGCTGAAAAAAAACATTGCTGCATAGCAACGGTATGTGCTATCAAGAAACATTTCTTATTATTAGCAGTGTTATTAACAGTTGTGCTGCTCCATATATATTTGTAGAAACCATGATACATGTTTTTCAGGATTTTTTCGATGCATGGAAAGCTCAAAAGAACATAATTTAATTAAAATTAAAATCTTTTGTAACATGATAAAAGTATTTACTGTCTTTTGATTAATTTAATGCATCCTTGCTGAAGAAAAGTATTAATTTCTTAAAGAAAGAAAGAAAAAAAAAAGAAAAAGTCTTACCCCAAACTTTTAAACAAATATAGCCAATATAGATATCTGTAGAGCATCGTGGCCAATATAATGCTGGTATATACTGTACATAATGCAATTCAGTGAAATAACATCAGAACATTTACTCAAAATTCAAAGACCAGATCTCAGAGTTTAAGATCTCAGGCTCTATTATTATTATTATAATTATTTTTATTTATTTATTTTTTTTGTCTACAAGAAGGAAATATGGTCTGATATATCAGTGATTCAGAAGCAGGTGAAATGCAGTGAGTCTCAGTGTGATGTGCAGTATTAGTGTGTATGTGTGCTGTAGTGAGGAGCTGTCCGATCAGCACCACACCACTCAATACTACAGCACACTGCGGGCTACACATTATTCTTACTGTCATACAGTAGCTAAGAGATATGTGATTGCTTACAGCAGTGAGTCTTACTATGATGTCATTTACCAACTGGACCATTATGTGTCCTTTTAAGGCTGTAGGGTGTAATTTTAGTGCCACTGATTTATATATATACATATATATATATATATATTACACATCTATTTCGCTTTTCCTCTTGCATATACTGTATATATACACCAGCCCTTCCACCAGTTCAGATAAGCATGTCATTAAACATGCGGGATTCTATTCACTTATTTTTTAGCACTTGTACTTGCATTTACACTGCACTTACAATTTGCAAAAATAATGTTATGAAATTAATGTTTTAAATATAAAAATTGGAATATAGAGATATGAAATGATAGAAAACATAGTGAACGTGAAAGTGACATGACGTGATGTGTGGCCAAGTATGGTGTCCCATACTCGGAATTTGTGCTCTGCATTTCACCCATCCAAGTTGACACACACAGCAGTGAACATACACACAGTGAACACACACCTGGAGCAGTGGGAGCCATTTCTGCTGTGGCGCCCAGGGAGCAGATGGGGGTTCGGTGCCTTGCTCAAGGGTCTCACCTCAGGCCATGTACACACGTACATGGGTATTTTTATATTCGTCATATAAAAGGAAGGAGTTTTTCCTCCTTCCGTTTTAAAAAAAATCTCCGTCCACATGAAAATGCAAACGCATGCTATGAAGCACTGTCAAGAGCACGCCAAACCAACAGGTGGCGATATAATCTCAACCGTAAAGCCATGTTGGCCAATCAGAAGCCTGAAAAAGTTTCCAGTAGGCGGAGATAACAGCGTCACAAGCCAAAAACTCCGGGTTCACTGTCTACACGATAACACTGCAACCAGAGTTTTTGAAAATCTTCACCCTGGCAGGCGTTTTCAAAAATGTTCGGTTTCAGTGACCTGGTGCTGTGTTTGTGTGTGGACGAATGGCCGAACCGCGTAGAGAAAGCTGCGGTTTTAAAAAATAACCGCGTTCGTGTGGACAGGGCCTCAGTCGTGGTATTGAGGATGGAAGAGAGCGCTGGTCATTCACTCCCCTCACCTACAATCCCTGCCAGAGACTCAAACCTGCGACCTTTGGGTTACAAGTCAGACTCTCTAACCATTAGGCCACAACTGCCCCAAAAGGATACTTAATGTCTTAATGAGTGCACCGTGGAGTTATTTATTCAATCAATTCTTTCAAAACGACTAATTCATTCAGGAACGAAGAAACTATTTTATGAATGAATCAGGGAATCGCTGACTCACCCGATTTGGTGACAAATTGATTCAGCAAGGAAACACCGTTGTATGTTGCCACTGAGACACACAATATGGCTTTGTTTGGAACCCTTTTTTTTTTTTTTTGCAAAATAGAGCAAAAAAGACAATACTGTCTTTACAATTTAAGCCACTTAATATTAACTTCTTGTTTATTGAATTGTTGCCCTGACTCGAAGAAAAGTCTGCCACAGACGATGCTAACCAAACCATTAATCGCTCTAAATGCATGTGTGTCCTAGGAAGATAGCATATAATTATATGCTTAAATATCTATATTTGTTGTTTCACAGTGACAGGGCTCAGTAACAAATTAGCAAGATCATTTTTTTCTTGTCAGGAGTGAATGACAACGAAAGTAGATACTGTGTTAGATGTGCAGAGAGGAAATCTGCGGATCTAGAAATTAATGTGCATGAAAACTCAGTGATGATGCTTATAGGGCATAGTAATAAAACATTTGGGGCTTTACTGAAAACATATAGTGTGTGTGTGTGTGTGTGTGTGTGTGTTTTACTCTTATTATTATTATTGTTATTGTTATTTGTTATCTATTTGAGGCCACAGTACCCTAACTAAAAGCTTATTCATGTCAATAACCATTTGAGTGTCCCATAATGCCATGTTTCTCCTCAGAGCCCTCCAGTTTCTCAGAATTCTCATTTTTGGTTTGTCAGATGGCTCGTGTTACTGTTGGTGTCTATGCGATGCCATTATAGGTGTATTTATTAGTGTGTGAGTGTGTTCATGGGTGCATGTGGGTTTTGTGCAAGAATAGTGGGCATTTTCCAGGAAGGAGTGAGACTTGTGCAGTACGTGTTAAGCTCATCCTGAGAACTGTGTAATGAACACAAACGTCAAGCTGTGGATCTGCAGCGAGCACCAGCAGAGTCTGTATCTGTCACACGCCCCTTCACACGGAAAACATGTACATTTTATTGGCATAAATTAGTGCTATTCTATATTTTAATTATCTTTTATTTTCATATTTTCAGTTCCTCTTTTAATATTAGGTTGTTTTTTGCAATTTTGTTATGTGTCTTTCATTTTTATTTTTGTTTAGCTGCCTTATTAAAATATAGTATAATATATAATATATTTGTACATTTATTTTATTTTAGTTTCATTAATTTTAGTACTTATTTTCAGTTAGTGGTCAAGGCAAGATTTCAAAAACATTTTATTTAAAATTAAATTTTAAATAATTTTAGTTTTAATTTAATTTTAGTTTAGTCAATAAAACAGATGGAGGACAAACTCAGTAGCTCAGACACTTTTTGCTAAGACATTGAGATTAAGTTTCATAATTATTATTAATATAACATTATAGTCATAATTTGTGATTTACATCATATTTCATAAAGCACCATACACAAGTCCATGTTTCAGTGTGTTAAAGCCTTCTAATAAACATTTGCAACATAACAGAGATGAAGTCTCTAAATACATTCTCTGTATAGCACCTCCGCTGCAGCCATTAGTGCAACGGTTTTGTAACACAATCATTCTCTTCCATGATAAATTCCAAGACAATTACTGTCAGACTTCAAATTGCTGCTGTAAACAATGTTTCCAGCTCAGCCTGTTGTTTGTGATGGCTAATATAGTTTGTGCAGTTAATTATTTAGCCCATTTATGTGACGATGTATCCATCCGTTAGCCATTGCAACTGCGTTTAGGGTCCATATATTTCTTTTAAATGTGTCTGATCAGTGTCAGGTGCAAATGACAGCCTAATTATACAGTGTTTACTTCAGATTATTTGGTCAGCTGGCTGTGCAGACAAACCCACGACTAGTTGATCTTGAAAGCGTGTATTTTTGCACATCTCTAGCAGACGTGTGCCGTGTGAACAGCTGCTGTGTGTGTGATAGGTCAGAGCACTGTTGTGTGAGGCTCTATCAAACTCTATAATAAACATCTCTTTTGCTTTTGCTCTTGCATTAAGATGTTGCACCCATAAAAGATAAAGCAGAGTGAATTTAAAGCTACTTACACAGGGCAGCAAGCTTCAACTAAATAATTGCACTGGTTCCACTACAAAGTTGCCCACCTATGTTTGATTTAGCGCTGTCATTTCTGTTGCGTATGAGAAACATTAAAGGGAAAACACTCCAAAAGTGGAACAAAACAGGGCTACTTATTTTCCCTGCACCGCATTAGCAGTCGATCAACTTGACCCAAACCGATCTTTATCATGCAACCGTTATTAAACTGCATTAGGCTACTCTTTCTTTACAAATACTGTAGTTTTACAGAAACCATATGTGACCCTGGACCACAAAAGCAGTCTTAAGTCGCTGGGGTATATTTGTAGCAATAACCAAAAATACATTGTATGGGTCAAAATTATAAATTTTTCTTTTATGCCAAAAATCATTAGGATATTAAGTAAAGATCATGTTCCATGAAGATATTTTGTAAATTTCCTACCGTAAATATATCAAAACTTATTTTTTTGATTAGTGATATGCATTGCTAAGAACCTCATTTGGACAACTTTAAAAGGCGATTTTCTCAATATTTAGATTTTTTTGCACCCTCAGATTCCAGATTTTCAAATAGTTGTATCTCGGCCAAATATTGTCCTATCCTAACAAACCATACATCAATGGAAAGCTTCATTCAATTTCGAGAAATTGACACTTATGACTGGTTTTGTGGTCCAGAGTCACATATAATTTTTTCCATGTTAGTGAGGAGCTATGCATGGTTTTTGACTGGGTTTCCATGATCTACAACCATTTGGGTAGTATGGAAGGTAAATTTTAAGTTTTAACTCTATAACATGAGAATAATGTGAGAATATTAGCATTTTACTAAATAAAATTTGTATTTATTTAATTTTTTACAGATGTTACTGTTGTTAATTAAAGGCAGAGTAAGTGATTTTTCAAAAACACTTTAGAAAACTGATTCGGGCCGAATCGCAAAACAAACTTGTAGCCAATCAGCAATAAGGGGCGTGTCTACTCGTGATGTGGAGGAGAGCGCGTTCAGTGCATGGGACGGACATTAGCGCTTCATTCAGCTTTCAGATGATGTATAAATCTCAATTTCGAGAAATTGACACTTATGACTGGTTTTGTGGTCCAGAGTCACATATAATTTTTTCCATGTTAGTGAGGAGCTATGCATGGTTTTTGACTGGGTTTCCATGATCTACAACCATTTGGGTAGTATGAAAGGTAAATTTAAAGTTTTAACTCTAACATGAGAATAATGTGAGAATATTAGCATTTTACTAAATAAAATTTGTATTTATTAAATTTTTTACAGATGTTACTGTTGTTAATTAAAGGCAGAGTAAGTGATTTTTCAAAAACACTTTAGAAAACTGATTCGGGCCGAATCGCAAAACAAACTTGTAGCCAATCAGCA
>NW_015654534.1:237346-243140 GCF_001515625.1 Sinocyclocheilus rhinocerous
AAAAACGTGAATCGAATCGAATCGTGAGTTGAGTGAATCGTTACATCCCTACTGGAATCACTTTGATCATGAAAAACAGTTAAGTGCAAGATGTGCAGTGCCAGTCTGTCATATACACAACATCATAATGAGAACAGGATTGTAATAGAATGTTGTAAATTCTCTGTGCTTTAGTTGGCCATTGTTCAGTGCACTGTTAAGGGAAGAGTTACACATCAGACTAGCAATGAGTTACACATCAGACTAGCATGGTCAAGTTCACATGCGCATTCGCATCCTTTTGTGCAGATGTAAATTGTAAGATTGCTATTATGTTGTCTATATCTGATTAATCTCATTTAGGACTTATTTGGTTAAGTTTACTAATCCGCTAGCAGAGCGCTGATTCTTCCGATCTGGAAGTCTATGCTAGCCCATAGAACCGCTTGCGGGAAGATCATGAAATTTGGTACACAGATAGAGGACAGTCTCAACATTAACCATAGTTAACCATTTAGTTTGGAGTCTCTAACTCAAACCCTCTAGTGCCAACAACAGCTCAAAGTTGCACTCTTGTTTATGCTAATAACTTTTGAACCATAAAGTTTAGACGCAAAATTCTTTTTTTTCCTCTGATTCCTTGGCTCATGCTGAGTCGAATGCATAACTAAATTTAAAATTCTATGAGTCACGATTTTCTGAAACCTACTTTTTCGATCTCGTCCTAGATGGTTCGTCTGATTTTCACCAAAATTGGCTCAGCTCATCTTCAGACAATGCTGGCAAAAAGTTATTAAAAGCTTTTTGAAAAACCCTACCATTCTCAAATAACACGCAAACAAATTTTTTACGAAGAGCATGCCAAAATGGACGTAAGGCTATATCTCCACAACGCTTCAGCGTATTCAAACCAAACATGGTGTGTGTTATAACAACCATGACCTGAGGCTACCTGCACAGTTTCAGTGCAGCGCCACCTAGTGGTCAGGAGATATGAAAAATGTTTGCTTATAACTTCTGAACGGTTTGCCCAAAAATCATAAAAGTGGTTGTATTTATGATTTTTCAGCCATTTCGACAATAATAATCTAAAAATGTCTTTAACCACTCATTGTTGCAGTTGGTCTTATGCTTCCAGCCATGCTTAGCTCCTCATTCTGCCTCTGTTGTGCTTGGCCCTATAATTGCTGCTTGCAGCTATATTTTAAAGTTGTTTCTCATTATGGCTTCGAAAACGCGCAGTGATGACTATAATCACTTTGATCATGAAAATAAAATTGCATGCAAGATGTGCAGCGCCAATCTGCCATATACATTGCATTATAATGAGAACAGGATTGTAGTAGAATGTTGTGCAAACCGCTGCAGAGTGGTTTTTATTCACAGTTTCAGCTCAAATGCAATGCCTGATATTATTGACTGGGTTATTTGAGACGGTCATATTGCTTTTAGATGTTTATTTGTCAAAAACATTGATAGTATCATTACTGCAGACAGTTTTCTCGTCATTTTTTTTTTCAACAGTAGGCATATACATAACATTATAACAAGAACACAATAGGATGTTGTGAATTCTTTTTGCTGTCCTTGCCCATGTTTCAGCGTGCTGCTATGGGAAGAGCACATCCACAGCGGGAGTTACACTCTCTGGATATATCACGTAACTTAGCTGAAGTTCACTTGCATTTGCATCCTTTTGTGCAGAAATAATTTGCAATGTTATGTTTATGTTGTGTATCTAGGATATTTGATTCATCTCATAGGATGTGGCATAGAACAGGCTTCAGTTTACAGGAGTTCATCTCTTCAGCTTCACCTCATGCAGCTATTCCATTTAGATGTTTCTTTTTCGATAACATTGATGCATCGTAATCTAGCAGTGTTATTTTTTCTAGTCATGTGTTCATGTTTTCATGTCATATTTGTATTTGTCAACATTAATTTTCGTAACAGTCTTAAAATATTTTCATTATCTCCATAACGGACACGCCCCCCAAGTACTCGAGTACTCGTTTTGTGAGACCTATCGATGATCGAACTGAGAAATTGACAAAAATGTCCATCCCTACTAGCGCGTTAACATATGTATGCAATGTTTGTATGTGTAGCTGGAAAAAATTGTTTGCTGTTCTCTCTGTTAAATACAATTATTTAACAAATAAGTTGAAATAATGCAAGCTGATAACTTCAACAAAAACACATACCATCAGGTAACAAACTTGTAGCTCACGGTAGGTCTGTCTTTATTGGTTTATAAGTTGTTAAAATTCAGCTCCCCTATGGAGACATTTAAATGTATGAAATCATTTAATCAATCAATCAATCAATAAGCAACCATTTCAGTTCTACAGATTGACCTTAAATTTACAGTAAAAAGCATTATGTGACCCTGGAGCACAAAATCAGTCTTAAGTCGCTGGGGTATGTTTGTAGCAATAGCCAACAATACATTGTATGGGTCAAAATTATTGATTTTTCTTTTAAGTAAAAAATCATTAGGATATTAATTAAAGATCATGTTCCATGAAGACAATTTGTAAATTTCCTACCATAAATATATCAAAACTTAATGTTTGATTAGTAATATGCATTGCTAAGAACTTCATTTGGACAAATTTAAAGGCGATTTTCTCAATTTTTTTATTTTATTTATTTATTTATTTTTACACCCTCAGATTCCAGATTTTCAAATAGTTGTACGTCGGCCAAATATTGTCCTATCCTAACAAACATCAATGGAAAGCTTATTTATTCAGCTTTCTGCTTATGTATAAATCTCAATTTCAGAAAATTGACCCTTATGACTGGTTTTGTGGTCCAGGGTCACATATTTCATTAACTGAAATAATGTTAATATACCAAATTACTAAAATATGTTTTTTTTTTACCTGCCAACCACCATATCAAAGTTAATCACAAGTAGCTTTTCCACAAGCTGAAATATATACTAATATATAAAAGGTGCGTGGTGTACACAAATATAAAACACTATAATGGTAATGAACATGACACTAAAATAATGCAAGAAACAATAATTAACAACATAAGATGTAACATGAAACCTTTATGTGTGAAACAGATAAGAAAAACTCAGAAGAAACTGTTGTTTCAGTGAAAAACCATCAAATGTGAGCTGTGACTGAGAATTCCGGGAATGTCAACTTTCAGTTTTTACTGTAAATTTTAAGATAAAACTTTCACTTTCAAAAACTGTACATTTAATAATATTTTACTGTAAAATGACACAAAATGTCCATTTGATCTGTTAGTTTTTCACCGTATAGAGTAAGGGAACTTATCGTTAACCAATTAACAGGTTTTTACTGTAGTATTTTTACAGTTTTTTACTGTTAAAATTGCAATCATTTTTTTACAGCTTGCTTTTGAAACAGAGCCATAGCCTGTGTGCATTAGCAGATTAATGTCTCCAGCCACTGATGGAGACTTAATTGTGGCTGAAGGGAGGGCAATAGGTCCTTGTAATCTCCCACACTGAGACCAGAACGACACAACCCCACCTCATCTGACCTGACCAGAGGGGACAGTCACAGCTAACCAAACAATCTGAGAAAAGTAGAGCGAGGGAGGGAGAGGAAAGCCTGCCGTGAGCATGCTCAGTGTCGCTCTCAGCTCAGAGACTGCAGCTTTTAACTGCAGCGTGGGATGAGAGAGAGAGAGAGTGAGAGCGCACGAGTGAGCCTATACATACACACACCGCAACTTCATCACACCGTGTGAGTCTCTTTCCATCACACACATTCAGTAGTGTTTGGTCAATCTGACCAGTCCGGCTGCGTTATATGGGACCATCTGGATGGTCAGACATCCGGTTAGTGTTAGAGTTAGTTCAGGTGAGTACGTAGACCATCATCTCTCTGAATGGGACGGCACAGCGGGATGCTTTCTCTCCTCAGCGGCTGCTCATCACCAACATGCAGCCTCGCCGACAGCAGCCGCCTGACACCGTACCAAACACGCTCTCAGCATCGCACCAATGAGAGGATTCAAACTCGCCTGGTAAGAATGTGTTTAATGCTTCTTGATAACCAGATTGAGTGTTTTTATGTCACTGGGGATGCTTTGTGTCCCAGTGAGTCTGGGCTTGATATTTTGTAAAGTCTCCTTGCGTCTCTCTGTGTTGGCTGTCACGTGTCGCGGCATGCGGCCAACTGCAGTGCCGCCCACCTTTTTTATATTCTTCCGCTGCTTCTCCAAACTCCACTCCCTTTCCTTTTTTTCTCCATCTTTTGTTCTTTTATGCACCTGTGCCCCTAAACTCCCTCTCTGCGTCTGTCTCTTTTCTTTCTCCTCCCCTCCCGTCCTGTGCATGTGTTTGTGAATGCGACTCAGTCATGTGGTGGATATTTTTAGCCGCAAATCACAACGTGCGGCGCTGAGGAGAAACCAGCAGCAACGTGCAGCCTGCTTCCTCTCACATTGCTGCCTGAGCTTTTCCCAGTTTTCCTCTCTTTAGCTCCCATAAGAACGAAGTATTAGAAATGAGATTTTCTCAGTTTCTCCTACACAGCAGTGATATTAAATGGAGAACAAATTGAGGCAAAAATGTCATTTTCATCCTGAGAAAAAAAAACAATTAATCCATCCCTTCAAGTTTCTCATGCTGTGCTCAGAAGTCTGCAATCTGAAGTCATAAATTGCTATTTCATTTCAAACATTTCTCATAAGATTCTTTCAAGTCCAGATTACCTGTTATACCTTCTTGTTTGATTAAATAGGCAAAAAAATTATTTTTTATCATGGGAAAAACAACCTAAAAATCCATCTCTCCTCAGTTTCACAAGAGATCTAAACTATGTCTCACGCTGTGCTCAGATTTACCAAAATACTAAAGTTGTAAATTGCGATTTCATCTCAAATGTTTCTTACAAAATTCTTATAATCCAGATTATCTGTTGCACAACTTCTTATTTGGTTAAATGCTGGATTTAATGAGAACGAAAGGACTAAAAATTTGGCAAAAATGTCAGATTTCTGTCCTGAAAACAACAAGCTACTGGAGTCTCCTTCATCTCCCCAAATTTCACAATAGATCTCAATTATGCTTTATTGCACATATTAATGCCTTATTCTGCACGACCATATTTTAGATCCCTTAATCATAATCCATACCGAAACTTAACAACTACCTTACTAACTATTACTAAACAGCAAATTAGAAGTTTATTGAAGCAAAAGTCATAGTAAATAGTTAGTTAATAGTGAGAACTGGACCTTAAAATAAAGTGTGATCGAATAATTATTATAATATAAATTATTACACGGCTCTGTGGAATACTTGATTCTGATTGGTCAGTCGTGACATTCTGAGAAATGTTATCCCGCGATAACAACCGGTAAAAGCTAATAACACAGGCTCATCCGGGTAACTGAAGTCGGCACTATACACTTGCTAGGAACAGTTTTTCTTGGTGAAAGTTTTACGTTTGATTAGCTAATAAAATATGAAAACTCGATACAATATTATGTGTACAATTATTTAATTATGTCATCCTGGTATCGCAGACTCGCTGTAATGGATTATAAGATTACTAACAAACTGGTAATTTTTTTAAACATTTTCGTCTTAAATCAATATCTTTTATCGCCTTATTATTTATGTGGTGAAATGTTGTGTAACTGCACCGTATCCCTTAAAGGTGGGGTAAGCGATTTCTGGTAGCCAATGTTGACATTTGAAATCACCAAAACAAACACGCCCCTACCCCAAAAGGGTCTCGCCCCTATTTTGATAGCTCCGCCCCACACATACGTATGCAACCCAGGCAACGATTAGTTCTGTGAAACAAAGCAAAAC
>NW_015654534.1:243482-246482 GCF_001515625.1 Sinocyclocheilus rhinocerous
TGGCTAATGTCCGTCCTGTGCACTGAACGCTCTCTCCTCCACATCATGAGTAGACACGCCCCTTACTGTTGATTGGCTACAAGTTTGTTTTGCTATTCGGCCCGAATCAGTTTTCTGAAGCGTTTTTGAAAAATCGCTTACCCCACCTTTAAATGTCCGTCTAGTTTGAACTTGAACTAACTTGAACTGCTGTCTTCATGGAAGATTTGCGTTCAAATATTTAAACTCAAATCAGTATTTTGTGTCTAATTATTTACTTATGTGGCAAGTAGCCGTGTAATAAGCAGGATAATGTACATCCAGCCAGTTGTTATCGCAGAATAACCCCCGAAAGGGTGATCAGGACCCCGACGCGAAGCGGATGTACATTATCCCTTACTTAATTAAATATGCATACACGATAAATGTAACGGTCCACTTTGTCTAATAAATATATAAAATGTGTTTGCTTATATAATTGTGTCTGAAATTAAATTGTATAATAGCACTTTTTTTTTTTAAATAAAATAAATTACGAGTTAAACAATTTCTACTCTGCTGTCCATATTCATTTTACAACTTCACACTTTTACTCTGTCAGTAATTGTCTCATTTATGTCTAGTTTTTATGTGATTCTAGAAAAAACATCTGAGACCAAGTTGATGTTTCACATAACTAAGAACTCGCATTACCCCTCCTGAGCCATGAGTAAGCACCTCTGAGCACTGAAGCGCCCCTCTGGACTCGCATCCCTCACCTCTGTCAGTGCTTCAAGGCTTGATTTGACTCCAGCTCATTAGGCACAGGGTTGCAGGGTTGCCTTGATTAACATCCATCCAGCTGGTTAGATGTGTGTCAGGTGTGTGACAGTGTGCTTTTTATAAGAAAACGGCTGATTTTGTGAAGTGGAGCTGTCAGATTTAACCACAGCACCTGCATGTGCTGCTCGTTCAGGCAGGAACGGGAAACTGATCTTACGCTGACTTACAGGAGAACCTGAAAATGGATATTGTTTGCTCTGGAGCTCCTTGTGGCAAAAACAGAGTATCTCCGGTCTCCTTCTAATTGATGAGCTTGTCTGTGAACTTTTATCAGGTTCTCTTTGGGAAACCGCACAGACTTGTGGTGACTGCAGCAGTGTGATTGTTCTCTCTTGTTCTCTCTCTGTCACCTGCACTGGAAGACTTTTATATCCCTCTGATTTCCCTCGGGACGCTGCTGCTCTCTTCCTTATATACAGCTCTGTCTTATTCTTAAATAGGGCAGCACACCATGGAGTCTGAGTGAGGATCTGTTCTCATGCAAATCATTATTACAGACTGATTGACAGTGATTCATAAAGACGAATTGACTTTATGTAAACACGTATTATCTTAAACCATAATTTAGTTCTCTGTGATACTGTATCATTATTGAAGTGGATAAAGAGATTCATATATATTTTTGAAAAAGGTGGAATCTCCATCCATTTGTTATTAGTAAAGGTGATGTGTAGATGGTCGGTAATGCTTTATATCTATCCACTATAAATCAACATTTGGTCATAAATTGGGGGGGAAGTCGTGGCCTAATGGTTAGAGAGTCGGACTTGTAACCCAAAGGTTGCGGGTTCGAATCTCGTACCGGCAGGGATTGTAGGTGGGGGGTGTGAATGTACAGCGCTCTCTCCCACCTTCAATACCACGACTGAGGTGCCCTTGAGCAAGGCACCGAACCCCCAACTGCTCCCCGGGCACCGCAGCATAAAAATGGCTGCCCACTGCTCCAGGTGTGTGTTCACAGTGTGTGTGTGTTCACTGCTGTGTGTGTGCACTTTGGATGGGATAAATGCAGAGCACTAATTCCTAGTATGGGTCACCATACTTGGCCACATGTCACTTCACTTTTTTTTTTAAAACTAGTTAGCCTAGTCTAGCCTAGTCTGTAACTTTCACATTGTTATCCTGTAACTGTAACATTGTTATCCTTGCTCACAGAATTGTTATGTAATTTGTAATTATTTAATATTAAACCATTTGTATACATTATTTAATTTTAATGTTAGAATTATTATTATATTTAATATTAATATTATTATATTATTACTATACGAATTTATATTATTATATAATTGTTATATTTAATGCTAGAAGCACACAAAGTCCAAAACCACACAAATAATGGTAGACATGTCCCAGATAGTGATGCACAAGAATATCAGCAACTCACGTTTTATTTGAGTGTTTATTATTAAATAAATGTGATTGATTGATTGATTGATTGATTGATTGATTGATTATACATAAACTTTATTTTTGGTTTCTGGCTAAACAAAAACTAATTTTGGTTTTGTTTAAAAAAAAAATCCATCACTAGTAGTCCAAAATGTTAAGAGGCTTGCAAAAATGGCAAACATCATTTAAAATCAATAGCAAATGAATGCAAGCCATATCATATTTATGGTAGTGAATGGCCATTTGAAGAAAACAAAAATTAAAATGATAATGTTGACAGATGTGTTTCATAGGCCTTTAAAAGTCTAAAATATAATAATCTGCATTGAAACAATAAAAATGATAAATATACAGTATGCACTAAATACACTGCAAATGTTCATAATACCTTGCTGCAATTTGTGTTTATTTTGGCCTCTTTCCCTTCCATTCTGTTCTGAACTTTGAACCATTGCGTGCTTGTTATTTTTTTGGAATTAATGTGGCAGGAAATGCTCTAACGCTTCATAATCTTGCAGCACGGGACGTGTTAGATCACACGAGGCTTCTAGAACACTAATGAGGTCACTGCGTTGTTTACAGCACTGCCATGTGATCGATCAGAAAGCAGTCCCTCGTGTCAATAGCTGCAGCGATGCAGTATAATGACCTGTCATAACAAGACACTCTCTCAACTCTTTCTTTTCTTTCTTCAGCTCCTTTTCTCATTTGGTCATTGTTTTGTCATATGCCATCTCTCTTGAGTGAGCAATGCATATATATATATATATATATATATATATATATATTATTTTTTGTTTCATGTAC
>NW_015654534.1:248026-256103 GCF_001515625.1 Sinocyclocheilus rhinocerous
TTTCGCTCTTATGCAAAAAAGACAATCACCTGCACTGAGTATTGAGCTTTTTTTTAATAGAACAAGCCCACAGCACTCATCCAGGTGTACCTAATATCCCAGCAGGAGCATTTTCAGATTTCACCAGTCATAATAATGTTGTATAGCTCAGTGCTGGTTATTTATATATGTGTGTAACTTCATAATTACATCTATTGTCTTTGAAATATGGTTCAAGTGTACTGCCGAATGTACTATCAAAAATTTATGTCAATTAAAATAATATACTTTAAAGGGGTCATATGATGCTGCTAAAAATAACATTATTTTGTGTATTTGGTGTAATGAAATGTGTTTATGCGGTTTAAGGTTCAAAAAACACATTATTTTCCAGATACTGTACATTATTGTTTTGCTCTGATTGGCCAGCTATCCAGTGCATTGTGATTGGCCGAATTCCTCAAGCGTGTGACGGAAATGTTACGTCCCTTACCATATTGTGATGCCTGCGGCAACCACATGTGGCGACCCCGGGCTGGACTCCACTTCGTCCATGGTGAAAGCCGATTCGGCGATTGACAGCGTGAAGTTGAAGTATTTCTTCAGTGACCAGCACGGATCAGCTCCAGGCATGACGAAGCGGATATCGTCCTCTTTTGGAAGGCCAACCAAAGTAGTTTTTGTTTTCAGAATTGTGATTTGTTTTGCACTTCTCTGTCACCGTAGTGCTGAGTTGGATCAGTCCTCCTTTTCTCCAGCCAATGAGATTGCGTGGTGTTGCCATTGGAGGCGACTTGTCTTGGCATTGCTGATGTATTCAGCGTGGGAATGACCTTGCTCATAAATGGCAGTCGCACAAGGCTTCTGAACCATACCGTGCATGTCCCTGTTTGGACATATGGACACACACACTGACTTTGCAGAGCCGCACTGATTCACTCTCGTTTTAAGAGATGTTGGAGAATGGGCAGTTAATTAAAATGATGTGGGTTGGAGTCCATGACTCATACACACACACACACACACACACACACACGCTCACTTCCATTCAGATGTGTGGGGTTGGTAAGATTTGAAACTCTCTTATGTTCAACAAGGCTGCATATATTGGATCAAAAAACACAGTAAAAGCAGTAATATTATTAAATGTTATTCCAATTTAAAATAACTGTTTTCTGTTTGAATATGTTTTAAAATGTAATTTATTCCTGAATGTTCAGCATCATCACTCCCGTCTTCAGAGTCACATGATCCTTCAGAAATCATTCTAATATGCTGGTTTGCTGCCCAAGAAATATTTTTGATTATTATCAATATCGAAAACGGTTGTGCTTCTTTATATTTTTGTGGTATGACAATACTTTTTTTTTCATGGAATCATTAATAGAAAGTTCAAAAGAACAATTTATTTGAAATATTAATGTTTTATAATGTTATAATTTACTGTTCTGTGAATTTTGATCAATATAATGCAACCTTGCTGAATAAAAGTATTATATATTTTATATACCTTACTTTTATTTCTTACTATCATCAATGTTGAAAACAGCTGTGCTGCTTCATATTTTTGAGGAAACAATGATGCATTTTCCCCCTATGAAATCATTAATAGTTTATTTGAAATATAAATATTTTGTAACATTATAAATGTCTTTACTGTCACTTTTGATCAATTTCATGTATCCTTATATAATGATAATGATTAATAATGCAATTAAAAATGATAATAAATAATGCACCTTTCTGTAACACAAAGTGCTACAAAACAAGTGAAATAATACATAACAACAATAATTATTAAATATTAAAATGCTTTATTAAAAAATATGTTCTTGAGCAGTTTCTTAAAACAATCAGGTGAGGGAGCATTTCTATTGGAAACTGGTAATGAAATAGTATATGTTCACGTTTTATCTAAAGTCTTTCTCTTCTGAGTGTGTTGTTTCAGAGGAGCGCCCCCTGCGGGAGGCTGCATTTATGTCAGTCTGAGAGCGATTGTTTTTGTGAGTTTGTGAGTGTTTGTGCAGGGCTGTGCATCCACTCGTGTGCTGCCTGTGCTTGTGTTTGAGGTTGTTGGTGTTTGTGTCACACCTCATCAAGCTGTATGTGAACGGCTGCTGCTGTCGCCATGGATATGGCTCTTACATGATAACTGCAGTCAGTAGGAACTTCCGACCCAGCCGAGTACTGCCAAGGCCGGGTTGCCATGACAACGCTGTAAACGGAACAAAAGCAGCTGGCAACAGAACACTGGTCTCCATGCTTCAGATTCGACACTCTTACAGTAGGAGAAGCACACACACACACACACACACACCTTTTTGGTTTTGCGCATACACTTTCTTACTATAGAATGCTCCAGTGTTGCTTACCGGACAACACAAAAAAGAGGTCGTTTAAGTAAATGAAGGGAAAAGTTTCTGTCCAAATAACTTCAAGTTCATATTCTGCCACATGAGGCAATCAGTTTCAGGCATAAAAAGCACTACTGGTGTTCTGTTGAGCTCAGATCAATCTGAAACACCTTTGTGGCTTCAGTGAGAAAGTACCAGAATCCCTTCACAGGTTCTGAAAGATCAGCTTTTTTACGTTCAGTTTTCATCAGACCGATGTGATGCTGATGTGAACCATAATATGAGCATTCATCAGCACTGGCCCTAAATTTAACCACTGTTTGCATGTTTATTTTTAGAAAGCGATTAGCAGAGGATGATTATCAGTGGCGTGACACTCATTTTTGTGTCCAGAGCAATTAATTAATTTAATTCAGTATTATTAGCAAAATAAAATATTATTAATAATGTTAACAAAATAAAATAATACACTTTCATGACTGTTTCTTTAACACACTTAAGTACACTTTAAAAAAGTGCCCTTTGAAATAATGTTCTTTTAAAGTAAAATTTAATTTGCATTAAGTCATTATGTTGTAATAATCTTTTTTTCCATGCTTTAAAGAAGTGCACTTATTTTGATGTGTTGACTAACATACTAAAGCACATGTAAAGTAATTGATTATAATTTTAACTGTAGTGTGTGATTGATATTGCATTTACAGTTAATATATTAAATGTACTAAATTGCAACTTCATTACATCATCATAATTAAATGTCTATACAAAATATATAAAAAGTAAACCCTAACAGCGATCAGGAGCCCGACATGAAGCACTTTAGATTAGGGAACACTATTAACTAGTTGCTTATTAGCATGCACATTACCGGCATATTGGCTATTTATTAGTATTTACTGTATAAAGCACATATTAATGCCTTGTTCTGCATGACCGTATTTTAGATCCCTAAATCCTACCCAATACCTAAACTTAACAACTACCTTACCAACTACCAATAAGCAGCAAATTAGGAATTTATTGAGTGGAAACTCTTAATTAATAGTGAATGTGTGTTCCCTAGTCTAAAGTGTTACACAAAAGTTTTTCAAAATTGCATGAAACCAACATACAGTAAAGATTAATTTCTTAAATTTTTAAAAGCTATTTTTCATCTTAGACATGCAAATTTATCATAGACTCAAACATAATGAACTTATGCAAGAGAGAGATTCTAAACGTCAACAGTGTGTTTTATGAGCTTGTGTCTGTTTGTGTGTGAGCTTGTGTGGGTTTAATATGTGTGTGTGTGTGGTCTGTAAAGTGAACTGAAAGTGAATGATCTGTTTCTTTCATCAAGACTGAATAATTAACAAGCCAACGGCTCTGTGCGCCAAGCAACCAGAATGCATCTCTCTCTCTCTTTGTTTCTCATTCACAGTGGGTTTTGTCTCCATCATTCTCTCACCTACTCTTCCTCCAGCTTTTCTCTCAGTCTCTCTCTCTCTCTGTCGTCGTTCTTCAACGCCCCCTCCAAACGATACGCGAGACGTAGCGTCTCCCGAGCCCTGATCTCTTAGATGAGCGAGAGAGCGAGAGAGCTGCAGCAAGCATGAGGAGAGAGGGAGAGACGCTCTCGCAGTCAGAGCGCTAGTGCCGATCGCTCATCCTCCGTACCGTCGTCTTCATCCGTTTGGGAATGCCTCTGTCCTCCCCATCTTCTGTCTCTCCATCCATCCATCTCTCCTTCACTCTAAGTGGTACAGAGCGCGGCGGAGCTGTGATACATGGAAGCCAGGTTAGTCCTGACAGACTGAATTGTCAGCCGTTTGTGTTGTTCTGTGCAGGTTCTGCATGGGTTATGTTGTGTGTGAGCATTGAGGCGACATAATCGCTGCCTCATTATTTAACGGGTTCATTCCGACGTGCTCTTGTCTAAGCCTCTTAATGCAGATTGGGTTCTTTCCGACACTTGTCCGCCTGTCTCTCTCTCTCGTTCTCTCTCTCTGTCTGGTGGTGTGTGTCATTGCAACCTGAGGAGGAGTGTGTGTGAGTGTGTGTGTTTTGATTCGGCAGCAGGAATAGGGTGCGGCACATGGTTTCTGTCACTCCCACACGGTGTGTGTGTGTGTCTGTCTGTCTGTCAACACACACATCTGTTTACAACAGATCACTGCATTTCACAGCAAAATGGATTTACATATTGGAATCTAGTATCTATCTATTTATAAAAAGTGGCAACCTGCAATTGTTAATTGTTGCAATTGTTTGATTTAACCCATGAAAAAGAAATTTGTTGGTATATATGAATATTTAGGTTGATTCAGCGATGTTAAATAATATTTTTGACTTGAATAAACTCTATCTATCCATCCATCCATCTATCCATCTATCTATCTATCTATCTATCAGGGGTACAAAGATGTACCTTTTAGCTTTTGTACCTTAGAGCAGTGTTTCCCAACCGGGGTGCCGCGGCACCCTGGGGTGCCGCCTGTCGAGGGCAGGGGTGCCGTGTAAAAAAATAATTTTTTTATATTTTTAAATTGCTAAAATGTTCATAAAAGCAGCTATTATATAATATCCATTTCTGATGTCGCCAATAATTAGAGATGCACCGAAATTTCGGCTGCCGAAAATTAGTTCACCGCTCAGGTTTCACTTTCACGTGGTGTGACGCTCTGCGTATTATCCCATCTGTCATATAAATTGGTCTCTTCATTAGAAATTAGCCTACTGATTGCCACCATTGATGGACAAAGTTTTTTAATAATATTAAAAATATCTGTATGACATTATATTCTGCAGTTGTTCCCTGTTGTACCGAATATCTATACTTTTCAAATTATCATATCGAAGTTAGAATTTCAAATATTGTGACAAAATAAATTTTGTAGGGCGCCACAAGTTTGTTAACATTTCCAAAGGGTGCCGCGACTAAAAAAAGGTTGGGAAACACTGCCTTAGAGTACTGCCCCACTGACAACTTTGTACTTTTTTTCCTGATAGTGGTGTGTGCATGTATGTTAATATGTGTTTTTAAGATTAACCAAACAATTTATTTAGGTGACCAAGTATTAAAGGTGGTAAATAAAATAAAATATCTGGGTCACATTATTAGAGATGATTTAAATGATGATGATGTGCAGCGCCAGTGCTGTAAGTTATACGGACATGGAAATATGTTGGCTCGTAAATTCTACATGTGTACTGATGATGTCAAAATAGCTCTTTTTAGAGCCTCGTACGTCACATTTATGGTGTACTTATAGTAAAGCTAAAATGAAAAAGCTTCAGGTGGCATTTAATGATGCTTTAAGAATTATGCTTAAGCTCCCAATGTGGATAAATGCAAGCCAAATGTTTGTATATAACGATGTTCCTACTTTGCATGCTGTGTTATGAAATTATATGCATAGTTTCATGTGTCGACTAAGTGATTCAAGAAATACAATCATAATGGCGTTAAATGATCCTATATTAAGTGACACAAGGTATTCCTCCCTGTTCTGGAAGCACTGGCATTCAAGTGTGTATGTTTCTAAATAGTGCTTGTTGTATGTAAATGTATGTTTGTATGTAATTTTCTTCTTCTTTTCTTTCTCTTATTTTTTATGATATGAACCTAAGGGTCTGAAATAAAGAAAGTAATAAATACATTTTTAAAAATAGTTGTTTGGTCTGTATTTTTAGCTGTATGTTGGCAGCCGGTGTTGTTTACATTTTCAGGTTGAGTGACAGAGGTCTGATCTGTCTCATCGTTAAACCTGAATGAGTGTGTTTGAGAGTAAGAGCGCACATCCACACTCACAAACACATGCATTCTTGCAGACTTGTTTTCCAGATAAATATGTAAATTTTTTTAAAGTAAGATACAAAAAAAAAAACTAAATTGTTTCCTCGTTTCTTTGGTTACCTGCCAGACTCTGTTCCGTGTTTTGATCCCCTCGTGTTCCATGTCCTGGTTTTCCCATGTGTTTCCTTTTGCCCTTATTTGGTTCTTCCTGTTCCTGTTCTGATTATGTTGATTTGTCTCCAGCCGTGTTAATTTAGTCGTATCATTTGTGCTTCCATTCGTCGTCCGGTATTGTGAATGTCTGTGAATGTGTCAACCTCTCCTGCTACGTGTGTTTTTCCTGGTTCCCTTAAAGACATTAAAATCTCCTGTGTTGATGTACTCCTGGTCTCCTCGTTCCGCGCTCCCGCACTGTAGTGAAACGTAACTTTACCGCTGTAAACAAAGCAGCGCTGCACTTTTAAATACTATATTAATATGCATTATATGGAGGTATGATGAAATTCAGTTCTTGAAATACATTCATATAAACCCCAGTTCAGTAATTAATATTTTCTTCCAATATTTTGCGCATCGTGAACAGTGATCTTGCTCTGTCTGCTACAGTATTTTCCTCTTTGAGTTCGTCTTCAGCGTCTCTGGCTTCTGTTAACGGTCGTTTACAGTTGGTTTATTTGCCCAGTTAAAGAATTAGTTGTGTGTTATTAATAGTTCTTTAACCATGAGTCAGAAGTGGATGCAGTTAACGGGGATCTCCTCTCAATTCACAACGCTGTCTACGGTGCTTAGCCACTTGTATGCCGTTTTAAAAAAAATTCAAAGTGGTTTACCGTCTGAACCGGTATATCGCCCAACACTACTATTTTATTTCTGGTTTTGAACTTTTTTTGTTAGATGTATGCTCAAAACAAGAGAAAAAAAAGCTGTTTGCTAATGGGGTAAGGAAATTGTTTTGTGTAAAGTAAAGCCTGACTGGTTTCCTCTCTCTGCAGAATTTTAGAAAGCTTGGTGCTTGTGTGTGTATGTGTGTGTGTGTGTGTGTGTGTGTGTGTGTGTGTGTGCGCATGCTTGTTTGTGTGTGAGAGGGGCCCTGGCAGTTGCTCATTATTCACGCTCAGCCAGTACTGCAGAGAAAACAGAGCCTTCCGGAACAGCCCACAGTCCTTCCCATGGCAAACAAAACAGGGCCATTCTTGTTTGGACCCGTGACAGTTCAGAGAAAGGCCGTAGACATTTTGGGGTCTTTTGACAATAAAGCGACAGTGAGGTCATTCATTTTCAGGAGTGCCTGTTTGACCTGCAGAATGATTTTCTGAAATCAGTGTACACTGTAAAAAAAAATTACAGTTTCAACTAATTATTATTTAGTAACAAGTTCCACAGAAATTTTACGTTCTGTCAATTTCTGTCTTCAAAGTGTTGCCTGAATTGTTATTTTTTTAGTTGGCTCAACCTTTACTGAAATAGTTTTATAGTCCATTCAACTAAAATGATTTAATTGGTCAAACATGTAGAAAACTACAGCAAACTGTGTCAATTCAAATTTAATCATTCACTCCATGTGTTTCAAATGTTACCTCAACTAAGATTTATTATTTGGGCATCATAAGAAATTGCTGTGGAACTAGTTATTATATTTTATATTGAGTTTAAGAAAATGATTACCTGGTGTCTATCAATAACTAAAACACACACATTACAACACATAATAGCCTTTTTTAAATAACAATCTGCATTTATAACATTTGTCATACAGTTTGTTCTCACATTCTTTGATAAGATCATCAAAGCACATTTGCTCTGCTGCATGCCTGTGTTTGTTATCTAACATTCCAACATCTCTCTCTCTCTCTCTCTCTCTCTCTCTCTCTCTCTCTCCTCTTCCTTATTCACAGCCAAGTATACATATAAATGAGGAAGAGGAGAGAGAGAGAGAGAGAGAGAGAGAGAGAGAGAGAGAGATGCACTA
>NW_015654534.1:256158-258839 GCF_001515625.1 Sinocyclocheilus rhinocerous
GTGTGTGTGTGTGTGTGTGTGTGTGTGTGTGTGTGTGTGTGTGTGAGCATTCCCATTATTTAGGGTGGTCGGCCCTCTCCGCTTGACTGCGTCTCACACAAACATAAATTCATCTTCCTTCACACATTTACCTTTTAAAGTGGGATGTAATGAACCACTATGAAGCATTTCTCTGAGATCTGATTGGTGAATAAATGCAAGGGGGAAAAAAGGAGAACGTGTGAAGACTTTTTTTATTGTAAAAATTCAGAAAGTTTTCTTTTAGCGTTAAGTTGGGGTTAGGTTATTGTATTTATAATTAGCTGTATATGAAAACAATAGTCTGTGGAATGTCCTCATTTAGATTTTAGTTATGTAAATGTGTGTGTGTTTGTACTTCAGGTATACTATCATTGAGGGACAGAATATCTTCAGTAAAACCTGAAATCACCTACAATGCAGTCTTCAGTTTGATTCGATTTATTAACTTATGAGTTGATTCTTTTAATGAATCATTCAGAAAGACTCTCAAACTCTGAAGGAACTAGTTTGAATCATGCGGATATTCATTGAATAAACTATTAAAGCAGCTATCGATTCTGTAGATTCAGATAGATTAATTCGGTGAAGGATTCGTCATGATTCACTTACTAAGCTGCAAGTTACTTCAAAACCCTTATGAAAAAGAAATACACTTTAGCATACTTTTAATATAATTTAGAAAATATTAAATAAACATACTTAAGTGTGAACTGAATGTAATGTTTTCGGACACTTAATTGCATGTTAATTACAATTAAATGTACATGTATTACAGTTCAAATGTATGCTAAATGCAATTAGTTGCAATTTAAAATGTTGCTTTATACCCACTTAGTAGGACTTAAGTACATTTTTGTATTTATTTTCAAAATTATTTGATTAAAGTGTACTGCTGAATGTACTGACAAGCATTTATGGTAAGCTAAAATATACTTTAATGTCATTTCTGTTGAAACTTGAATGTCATGAATTTAATATATTTTTGTAATTACAAATTTGTATTGATGAAGTTGCAGTTTAGTACGTTAGTCATCGCATATAAATTACATAAAAAATAAAGCTCTTTTAACACACTTCATTTTTACAAAGTGCACTTATTTAAAAGTATACTTAAGTATGTTAAGAAAGTGGAAAAGTAAAAAAAGCAAAGTAAAAAAGTGTTTTTTTTTCTGATATTTTTCTCAAAACATGTTTCGAGATTTATTCTACCTCTCTAGGTGGCAGTGGCGGAGCTAAAGTTTTATACATGCGGTGGCCAAGCCAATTCATGGGGTCCCTAGACCATGACAGAAAATCAGTGTATAACTCCAACCTGGCATAAAAAAGCATGAATAAATCCTACGATTGCTGATTACTTCACATTACCCCACATTAGCTACACATTCCTAGCATTACTTCAAATGTTAGACTATTGTAACTTATTTCTCTTATTTCTATCATCTATCACCAGCGGTTGGAGTAAAAGATTTAACATTGACTTATACAGTGATTTTTGTAAATGTTGTTCAGGAAACCTAAAACTTCAACTTACTTCAAACAGGGCTGTCAACTTCACTTTTGAGTTCAGCCTGGAGTGAGAATTATACAGGAATAATTAACAAGCGATTAAGTACGTTATTTTTTTATTTTTTATTTTTCTAAACTATACAGGGAAACCCTATTGTTAAGGTTAAAAGTAAGAATTGATTTGTAAACAAGTTCATATTAGACCACTTTTTATAATAACATTATATCTATATATTGTATTAATTATAATAAAAAAGAGTAATTATATGAGTGAAAATATAATAAATGTAATTATTACCTATCTAGTGTACATTTTTCTCACTGGTTTATGGAGACTGAATGGATTTTCTGAGGTTATGTGACAGTGTTTCCAAGCTGCTGTCTTTCTGTGGTTGAAACACTCATTGAGTGATCACATGAGACACTATACATTCAGTTAGTTGTAGTGTATCTTTCAACACGCCTTCGGATGTTCATTCATGTTTATTTCATGCTAATTAGAATGCACTCCTGTTTCACTTGAACTGATGCAAAACAGAAGCGCACGTGAACCGTCCCACCACTAAAGAGCTCCTAAACTGTATTCATCGTTTGAAATTCTTAATAAAACAGAATCTAAATGCTGAGACTTTGTTTCTTATTATCAAAAGTAACTTGCTCCATCTTGTCTGTCAGCGCGTTGTCTGTGTCATCACATTCATCAAATGCTTATTTCAGTATGATTAAACAGACAAAATGAAACAGTAGCATATTAAATTTTGGGTGGCCAATCAGATGTCAGAGGTGTCCACTAGAGCCCGACCGATATATCGTTTTGCCGATATTATCGGCCGATATGAGCCTGTCGCCAATATATCGGTATCAGCGAATATGCCGCCGATATGATTTTTTTTTTTTACAGAAGATATAACGCAGATAAAATGCTTGAAATGGTGTAATTACTTAGTTTGTCCAGCAGAAGCGAATCGAGTGTACATCTAGAGGCCCGCTTTCGAATGAGACCACCCCCGCGCCAATAGCCCCCGGGGTTCGGGAGTTACGGGTGATTAAATTTGCGGTCCGGCGCCGACCGATCAAGCGATCCCGGGGGGCTAACAATGCGCGGAGGGTGGCGTTCGAGAGGGCTCCTCGAGCTGAAGGGATCCCCCGAATTT
>NW_015654534.1:259216-259476 GCF_001515625.1 Sinocyclocheilus rhinocerous
GTTACAATCAAAGGGAATTAAAGTGCGCGAGACATGAATTTATATTGTATTTATTTACAGAGTTATATTATGTCACACTTCACACTTCTCTAGTAAGTTTCGTCTGTGTGTGAAGACAGTAGCGCAAATCCGTGAATGAATTTTTCCCAATGTGAAATAGACTTCAAAGGAATAAAGTTGAATGGAATTGAATTGATTTAAAGTTGAATAAACTTCAACTTTACTGTTCAGTGCACTGATGTGAGACTCATTTTGGATAA
>NW_015654534.1:259888-262278 GCF_001515625.1 Sinocyclocheilus rhinocerous
GTTTATGTATATATATTCTGTTTATGTATATACTGTATTCTATATATAGTACCAGTCAAATGTTTGGACCCTCGAATGGGAGAGTGTCCAAACTTTTGACTGATACTGTACTATAATATACACAAAGAATATCGGCCGATTTTTTACTTCCTAATATCGGTATCAATATCGGCCCCAAAAAACCCATATCGGTCGGGCTCTAGTGTCCACCCTGGACACCCCTCTGGCTCCGCCACTGCTAGGTGGCACCTGGCATGTAAAATCAATGAAAGCAGTGATTTTCTGCTGTCTGTTAGATTGCTAGACTGACACTATGATCAGCATGCATCTTTGGCAGTGCACCTGACAGGCCACAGCGGGCGGCTATCTGTTCTAGTCACTGTGATCAGTCCACTCACACACACACACACACACACGCTCAAGGCCTCGCTGAAATTGTAGAATAGTGTAGTGACCTTGTTTTACAGTTCTGATTGGCTAGTAGTGATGTAAGGTGTTGCATAAGAGCCTATAATGTGACCAGGTTGCTCCCTTTGGAAACTGGAGAGAGTCGAGCATCCACAGAGACAAGTCAGCATGTAGTTAGTGGTTATATATTTCTGTAAGCGTGTGAGCGAGGGTGTGTGTGCATGTGAAATTGTGTATGTGTGTTAATATGATGAGATCATTATCTTAAGAAATGAAGTGTGTTCAGATGCAGGCTGATGTCTGGAACTGCTGCAATACTGAAGTTGTGGTGATTTTGATACTGTTTGGCTTGTTTATCGGTTGTTTATTGTGTGTATTAACGTCTGCCCATCCCTGCTATAATGACGTGTCTGTTTGCGGTGGACTTGTTCAGGTCAGTGGTGTTTAAAAGGTGGACTTGTTTAAGTCAGTGGCGTTTGTGGGGGATTTTTAGGTTATTGGTGTTTGGAGTGAGTTTATTTTGTTCTGTCACTTGAGATTGCTTGCTTTTTGTCAGTGATGTTTGTGCTTAACTGGTTTTGGTCAAATATAATATGTAATATTTTATGACATTATGTTTTTTTTAATAATGTATTTATATTATAATATTTTATTTTAATATTTAAATTGATTTGAACTTAAATACATCTGTTTTACTTAAGACATGTGACTATTTTTCTCTTTTCTCACATTTTCAGGGTTATTATCATTTTTTAAAACTAAATCTAAAACCATTAAAAAAAAAAAAAACATTACCTCGAAGTAAATAAAATATAAAACTTGCCAAGGCAGCATTTGTCTTTTTTTCTTTTTTTTTTTAGTTTAAGTTAAAGTATTAAAATAATTAAAGCTAAATAAACTAAAACGTAATAAAAACTATATAGACATTTAAAAAAAAATGACAAAACACAAAAATGCATTAAAACTTTATTTAAAATTAAAATGAAAGCAGAAAATATAATAAGAACATTTTATTCAAAATGTTAACAAAAAAATATATAATTGATTATCAATGATACAAAAACAAATCTGATTTGAATAAATTTAGACTGTTGTGTTTATGCATTTAATTTTTGTATTTGTTTATTTAATGTATTACTGATAATAAGGCAGATGTTTTTTGAAAAAAAAGCTGCGATGCTATTTACACTAAATAAAAATAGCAGTATTTTATTTTTGCACAAAGTGTAAATAATAGTTTGATGCTATTTATGTGGCAGATACTATTTGCACATAATTTTAGTGCAGTACATTATAAAACAGTATGCAATAATAACGTTAAGTGTATTTTAATTATATATACACTAAAATGTAAGAAACTTACTTTGTTTATGTTGTTTTCATTGGTAGTTTTAATGTTGTTTAGAAGCTCCAAACACCTAAGGGAATGAGTGTTTTCATGTTATGATCTAAAATGGCCAAATGCATGTTACAAAGAAATGAGGCAGACAGATTATCTTTCTAGGGGTTTAAGTTGTCGCTCTCTGAGAAATTGAAACAATAGTCTTGATCTGTATGGCTCTTGTCTCTCCAGCACCGCCAGTAACTCTAACCGGAGTTCCCCTGCCTGCTCTCCGGTTCTGCGGAAGCGCTGTCGATCTCCCATTCTGCAGAACGTCGAGGCGGACACCATGGTGGAGAAAGGCTCAGAGCAGTCTGACACCTCCAAATCCCCCTCCACCCCTGAGCAGCTGGTCACTCGCACCTTCTCCGGCCAGTCCACACGCAGCGGGGGCAAGAACTCCAAGGTATGTCCTCCTCATCCAGCCCCACCTGTTGGGTTCCTCTATGGTTCTCCACCAACCCCAGTCATTCTACAGCATCACTTCCACTAGGAAGCCTGCCGTGTACTGGATATGATGCACTTAATTATGTGGAACGGCCTTCTCCTACCTGCCACTTTGCCCTTTGTTGTCCAATCATAGCACGTGCCCAACCCATAG
>NW_015654534.1:262302-283327 GCF_001515625.1 Sinocyclocheilus rhinocerous
GAAAGAAGTCTCTTCTGCTCACCAAGGCTGCATTTATTTGATTAAAAATAGAGTAAAAACAGTAAAATTGTGAAATATTATTACAGTTTAAAATAACTGTTTACTATTTTAAAATATTTGAAAATGTCATTTATTTCTGTGATGTAAAGCTCTGTTTTCAGCATCATTACTCTAGTCTTCAGTGTCACATGATCCTTCAGAAATCATTCATTCCTTACTGTATTATTTTCTTTCCAAAAAATAAAAATAAAAAATTACACCTTCAAATGGCATAATTTCCTGAGAATATCCTTAAGATATCTGTCATTTTTTTTATTTTTATCATTTATTAATTTTCAGTACAAACAAGAATGCGGTGACCCCGTTTTCTGGGGACAGTCCCTGTTTTTGGTGTCCTGTGTCTGACTGGAGCTGTCCCCGTTTTACAGCACATTAAAAACAATGATTACTTTCACCATCAGAGGGCGCTGCGAGCTATACTGATTACTAGTCGCGCGCAGCTACTGTAGCCATGAAGAACTGGAACGAGAGCAGAGCGCTATTATCATCAATTATCAAAAGAGACGCCGTTATTGGTTTCAGGGTAGTCACATACTAAAGGTGCTTTCACGCCATATCGTAATTACCGTGATTACGAGATACCAACTTGTAAAAAGCGTTCACGTCCTCGTAGTACTCGTAATTAAAGCTTGTGAATTGGAGTTTTCTGTGATCTACAACTTGTACCACTTGACCACCTCAGATTCATTAGACGCTATGTTTAGGCATTGATAGTGTGATCGTTCTGAGTCCAAGGGTGTAAACAGCTCCAAGTAGAAAGTTATATGTTGTCATCTCGAAATCATGGTAATTACGACATGAATGCAGTGAATGCAGCATAACTATACATGTTAAAACAAAGTAATACTGTTTGTGTGCACTTTATAGCAAGGTATGATAATGTTGTGGCATTGTGTAGCACACAGTATTAAACATTCCTGAAACCTCCGCCGTCACAACTCCGATATGAATAACATAAAAAATAAAAAATAAACTAAACAATTATAGTTGCAAGATTACATTTGCAGAAAGCACATACTCTGCGGTCAAAATGAGCCTAAAATGCAAAATAATAAGCCTGAGTAGGGATAGTAAAGATCCATTTCCAAAAGCATAAACAAAATAACTTGGAAAAAAATTATTTGAAAAGTTGTAATTACTTTATATTTTAAAATGTTACAAATATTTGTTAAATACAGTTTTATTTATCATATGTTCTCATATTTATTGTTTTATATTTAATGTGTTTTTTTAAAGCCGTAAGTTTGTTATAATCCTATTTTGATCTGTTTACCAGAGCCGGTCCTCCCTATACCCAAAATACGCAAGCTGCGTAGGGCCCCCGAAACACCAGGGGGCCCCCTTGCTCTCAAAGATGATTTAATTTTAGTTTCGTTTTTTGAATTTGGCCAGCGGTTATGAAAACATGAATGATCATTTGTTTTAATGCAGTGTGCTGTCGCCCTTTCTACGTAAAAATCAGTCAAATCATGTAATGTGAATGTCATACAGTCTCTTGCTCGAGACAAAAAAAAAGAAAAAAGAGTTGAAAGCGTACCGAGCCATGGAAGAGACACTGTTTCTAAAGCACTTTCCGTGAGCGCGATTCGAGATTGAGTGAACACGGACAAAGACGTTTCATTCATTCATAACTCGTCGACCCTCCTACGCTTTGCATAGGACCCCCAGAAGTCTATAATCGGTACTGCAATTTACCTACATATTAGATGTTTGAGACACTGTTTCTCAAGCGCTTTCCGCGAGTGCGATTCGAAACAAATGCGTTTCATTAATTCGTTTATAACCACTCATACCCCACTTCACTGCCCCCCCCACACACAGTTTTGCGTAGGGCCCCCAGAAGTCTAGGATCGGCACTGCTGTTTACTATTTGCAATAGTAACTATATACGTTTCATAGTGTGATTTTTGGTGAATTGTAGGCCTATTAAGAAATTAAGGTAAGTTTGATCCTCAAACATCATTGTAATTATTACTAATTATGATATTAATATATGGAAACCACAACAATTAAAAAACAAATACATACACAAATATATTGTCCCTGTTTTTTTAATTTGTAGATAATCACAAGTGAGATTTCAATGATATTTTGACCACTGAACTAGCAAATGTCCCCGGTTTTCATTTCAGAAATCTGGTCACCTTAAACAAGAATGAAGCCAAACAGCAGATGTTGTGTTCATGTAGCTTTCAATGTCTGTAAAACAACTCAAAAATCACATTCACATGTGGGAATGAATGCATGAAGGAATTCATAAATTTGAATGAATGCATGAATGGACGGGTGTCAATAAACAAGTGGGTGAATGAATGGAGAGATGAAGCTTTGCTGTTATGTGAAGTGATTTGTAATAAATGCAGAGTAGCTCATGTCATCATTCAGTCTGTCTGTCTCATTTCAACTGTTACAGTCGCTTGTTCTACCTGTTTCCTTTCATTTTTCTCACTCACTGTACAGTTTTTTTTTAAATAGAGTTTTATACTTTTGCTGATGTCATATAAAATGTCTTTGCTCTAAACTTGACTATCATGTTCTTCTCGCTGTTTGTGGTTGTTCTGATTTGTGTTCCGTTTTCTGATTTCTGTTTTTCTCCTCGATGCATGCTAGTCTCACAAGCGACTTTCCAAAGTAAGCATTTCTCTCTTCTGTTCTGTAGTCACTCAGTCTCTCACCCTGTTTGTCTGTATTTCTCCTCCAGTGGCCGTTCTGTAGTCTGTTCCGGTGTTATTGATTTGTCTGACTCTGTCTGTTTGTGTGAATGCAAGTGTGTGTCCAAGTGTTTGTTTAAACAAATACACGCGTAGACTCCTTTCTCTCCATCTGCTTTCCTGTCAGCAGGTGTATTTGTCACTTATGATTCTGCATCATAGTATGATAGTAGGTTAAAAAGAGTGAGAAGTATTTGACTTAGGGCTGCATGATGCACTCTGCAAATGTAAATGCACTAGACTGGTGCATTTACATAAGCACCAGTCTAGAGAATACCAACTCGTATGCAGGGTTTATGTCACCTCATCTAGTTTATTGTATTTGCCATATACATTAACACAGTCTATATTATGAAAACTGGTAAAACCTTAAGAAATTAAAAGTGAAATTCCTAACTCCAAATTCTGTTTTTTCTTCTTCTTTGAATTAAACAAACAAACAAAAAAAGACTGTATTGTGGCACAAACAATATATAGTCAAGATTCATGTTTGGATTTATGATAGTTTGTCACTGAGAATATGTGCGCACAGATTTAGTTGCAACAAGTTGCCAGGTTGGGAAAATTCAGTCACACTTGAGCAGAAAATGTATCAATTTAAGAGAAAAGCTCTTATAAGGGGATTTAAACACTTGACATCTGGCAACACCACGCATGAATGCTCCTGGGGGACTGTTACCAATGCAAGATAATGGAAATGTCAAAAATAACTAAATAAATCAGGAAAATAAGATGATTATGTTTAATAAATCAAGAAGGGAAGAAATCGTGATCAATAGTCGTGCAGTTCTAATTTGATGGCCGCCACCATGAGAGGACCAGCCTTATGTATATGAAATAGGTGATATGTATATGATTTTACTACACTGATATGATTCTTCATTTTATGTGACTGTGCATTTATTTGGGGTAAAAAGGGTAAAAATAGGATTTCAGCTATTTTAATCTATAGGTCTTTTCATTGATCACATCAGAGTGCTGTGTGAGATGAAATCACTGGATAATCGACTGTGTTTGTCCCATGAGTCACCTGTCTTTGCAAACAGATGATGATTTATGATTTCCAACAGAGGGAATTCTCAAACCAGGAATTTCCTGACTATGCCTTCTGTGTTCACTAAAGTATTGATCAATAATGTAGTAAACGAGTGTATATATCTTTTAATTATTAATAATTTCCATGTAAAACAGACCATAAAGCTTCCTTTATTTCTTTCTCTGAAGCACATGGGATTTCAACAGTTTGCCGTTAGCATGTTGCTATGCTAATGACTTGATACTCTAATAAGTTCAGACAAAAATATAGCACCTGCAAACCTATGTAAAACATGCATTTGAATTGGTCTTGATTCATTTAAACAACATGTAGCATGTGGATTTATTTAGTGCTTTTATGAATTTGTTCGGCATTGAATATATTTATGATAAACATTTCTCTCAACTCCATTTTGGATTGATTGATTCAGTTATTCAAATATGTATCTGTTTATATTTAATATATTTATGATAGACATTTGTCTTGACTCCACGATTTTATATGTATTTATTTATTTTCGAGCAATAAAGCATAAGCCTAGGCTCAAATAATGTAGTAATCTTACAAGGCAGCATAATGTTACTGCCTCTTTGGAGCAGCCTTCATGTCAGGAGCAAGCTTATGATGCTTTAAAATGCTATTAGGTATTTTTTAGAAGTAGTAAAGCATGCTAGCAATGGGTTCGATTTCTAGAACAGACATGCATTCTAAGTGACTTTGGATAACAAATGCATGAAAATGCATTAGCTTCCAGTTTCTCCTCGTTTTTATTTTTCATTCTGTTTTCATTGTTTTACAGTATGACAGATTAAACCTGATTAAAGTAAGCATTTCGTGTTGTTCTTCATTTGACCCCTGACCCCTAAACTAACGCTACCTTAAGTGTTAGTTCATATGTGTAGCACCCATGCTTTCCTGTCAGCAGGTGTATTTGTCACTTATGATTCTGCATCATAGTATGATAGTAGGTTAAAAAGAGTGAGAAGTATTTGACTTAGGGCTGCATGATGCACTCGCACAATTATTGCACTTTACATAAGCACCAGTCTAGAGAATACCAACTCGTATGCAGGGTTTATGTCACCTCATCTAGTTTATTGTATTTGCCATATACATTAACACAGTCTATATTATGAAAACTGGTAAAACCTTGAGAAATTAAAAGTGAAATTCCTAACTCCAAATTCTGTTTTTTCTTCTTCTTTGAATTAAACAAACAAACAAAAAAAGACTGTATTGTGGCACAAACAATATATAGTCAAGATTCATGTTTGGATTTATGATAGTTTGTCACTGAGAATATGTGCGCACAGATTTAGTTGCAACAAGTTGCCAGGTTGGGAAAATTCAGTCACACTTGAGCAGAAAATGTATCAATTTAAGAGAAAAGCTCTTATAAGGGGATTTAAACACTTGACATCTGGCAACACCACGCATGAATGCTCCTGGGGGACTGTTACCAATGCTAGATAATGGAAATGTCAAAAATAACTAAATAAATCAGGAAAATAAGATGATTATGTTTAAAAAATCAAGAAGGGAAGAAATCGTGATCAATAGTCGTGCAGTTCTAATTTGATGGCCGCCACCATGAGAGGACCAGCCTTATGTATATGAAATAGGTGATTTTACTACACTGATATGATTCTTCATTTTATGTGACTGTGCATTTATTTGGGGTAAAAATTTGACATGCAGGATTTCAGCTATTTTAATCTATAGGTCTTTTCATTGATCACATCAGAGTGCTGTGTGAGATGAAATCACTGGATAATCGACTGTGTTTGTCCCATGAGTCACCTGTCTTTGCAAACAGATGATGATTTATGATTTCCAACAGAGGGAATTCTCAAACCAGGAATTTCCTGACTATGCCTTCTGTGTTCACTAAAGTATTGATCAATAATGTAGTAAACGAGTGTATATATCTTTTAATTATTAATAATTTCCATGTAAAACAGACCATAAAGCTTCCTTTATTTCTTTCTCTGAAGCACATGGGATTTCAACAGTTTGCCGTTAGCATGTTGCTATGCTAATGACTTGATACTCTAATAAGTTCAGACAAAAATATAGCACCTGCAAACCTATGTAAAACATGCATTTGAATTGGTCTTGATTCATTTAAACAACATGTAGCATGTGGATTTATTTAGTGCTTTTATGAATTTGTTCGGCATTGAATATATTTATGATAAACATTTCTCTCAACTCCATTTTGGATTGATTGATTCAGTTATTCAAATATGTATCTGTTTATATTTAATATATTTATGATAGACATTTGTCTTGACTCCACGATTTTATATGTATTTATTTATTTTCGAGCAATAAAGCATAAGCCTAGGCTCAAATAATGTAGTAATCTTACAAGGCAGCATAATGTTACTGCCTCTTTGGAGCAGCCTTCATGTCAGGAGCAAGCTTATGATGCTTTAAAATGCTATTCAATTTAAGAGAAAAGCTCTTATAAGGGGATTTAAACACTTGACATCTGGCAACACCACGCATGAATGCTCCTGGGGGACTGTTACCAATGCAAGATAATGGAAATGTCAAAAATAACTAAATAAATCAGGAAAATAAGATGATTATGTTTAATAAATCAAGAAGGGAAGAAATCGTGATCAATAGTCGTGCAGTTCTAATTTGATGGCCGCCACCATGAGAGGACCAGCCTTATGTATATGAAATAGGTGATTTTACTACACTGATATGATTCTTCATTTTATGTGACTGTGCATTTATTTGGGGTAAAAATTTGACATGCAGGATTTCAGCTATTTTAATCTATAGGTCTTTTCATTGATCACATCAGAGTGCTGTGTGAGATGAAATCACTGGATAATCGACTGTGTTTGTCCCATGAGTCACCTGTCTTTGCAAACAGATGATGATTTATGATTTCCAACAGAGGGAATTCTCAAACCAGGAATTTCCTGACTATGCCTTCTGTGTTCACTAAAGTATTGATCAATAATGTAGTAAACGAGTGTATATATCTTTTAATTATTAATAATTTCCATGTAAAACAGACCATAAAGCTTCCTTTATTTCTTTCTCTGAAGCACATGGGATTTCAACAGTTTGCCGTTAGCATGTTGCTATGCTAATGACTTGATACTCTAATAAGTTCAGACAAAAATATAGCACCTGCAAACCTATGTAAAACATGCATTTGAATTGGTCTTGATTCATTTAAACAACATGTAGCATGTGGATTTATTTAGTGCTTTTATGAATTTGTTCGGCATTGAATATATTTATGATAAACATTTCTCTCAACTCCATTTTGGATTGATTGATTCAGTTATTCAAATATGTATCTGTTTATATTTAATATATTTATGATAGACATTTGTCTTGACTCCACGATTTTATATGTATTTATTTATTTTCGAGCAATAAAGCATAAGCCTAGGCTCAAATAATGTAGTAATCTTACAAGGCAGCATAATGTTACTGCCTCTTTGGAGCAGCCTTCATGTCAGGAGCAAGCTTATGATGCTTTAAAATGCTATTAGGTATTTTTTAGAAGTAGTAAAGCATGCTAGCAATGGGTTCGATTTCTAGAACAGACATGCATTCTAAGTGACTTTGGATAACAAATGCATGAAAATGCATTAGCTTCCAGTTTCTCCTCGTTTTTATTTTTCATTCTGTTTTCATTGTTTTACAGTATGACAGATTAAACCTGATTAAAGTAAGCATTTCGTGTTGTTCTTCATTTGACCCCTGACCCCTAAACTAACGCTACCTTAAGTGTTAGTTCATATGTGTAGCACCCATCAACTATTCCTCCATTCCCTTCCTCGTCTGTTTCTCTCTCTCTCGCCATCCACATGTACACACGAGAGACCTGTCTCACACCTCTCTTGAGTTTAGATCAGATTAGCCCACATTAAACCATCCAATCCCTGAGCCTTGACAGGGTAGACCAGTATGTGTGTTAGCAGGTCAGTGTGCGTTGATCTGTAGGCTTTTAAGGGTCATGAACGAGACACAATGAGAGCTGTGTGCTAGCAAATCCGTCAAAGTAGCACACACACACACACACACACACAGCATGTGTTTGGGGTGTAGGCTAATTGAACAGCTTATCGGCTGACACACACCTCTTGTCGTTTTGTCTGCTCACTTTAACCGAGACTATAAAACAAGGGAGCCCATTATGTGCCATACCTCTTCAAACTGATATAGCATCAGAGTTTGTCCTCGCCTTAAGTTATTCCCCTGTTTCTTTTCATCTAGATGGTGCTCTGTCGTAAAGAAGATGTGTAAAACCAGTTTATCCCCATAATGCATACTGTTTTTGGAAAGACATATATCTCACACTACCTTTTCTGTCGACATGGAGTTGTTTCTTAGGCATGTAATCATGCCCTTAAAACCCTCATGAAATGATTTCAATGAATGCAATTATGTCCTGTGTTGATGAACAGGAAGTTTGGGTGGGATATGTCAAAGGGTTTGTCTTTTTAGTTCATGTCACATTCTGGAAAGTAATATTGCAAGATAAAAAGTGACACTGTGTGGTATAAAATCACAGAGATTAAATATGAAGTCACTTTGAGAGATAAAAAGTCATAATTACAAGAAATAAAGTCACACTGCGAAAAATAATGTCATAATTATGAGAAATAAAGTCACTCTGAAAAATAATGTCATAATTATGAGAAATAAAGTCACTCTGAAATATAATGTCATAATTGTGGGAAATAAAGTCACTCTGTGAAAAAATAATGTCATAAATATGAGAAATAACGTCACTGTTAAATACAATGTCATTATTACGAGAAATAAAGTCACTCTGTGAAATATAATGTCATAATTATGAGACATAAAGTCACTCTGTGAAATATAATGTCATAATTATGAGACATAAAGTCACTCTGTTAAATACAATGTCATAATTATGAGAAATAGTCATTTTGCGCAGATATAAAGTCATAATTACGAGAAATAGTCACATTGTGAGATGTCACAATTACGAGAAATAAAGTCACACTGCGAAATATAATGTAATAATTATGAGAAATAAAGTCACTCTGTGAAATATAATGTCATAATTATGAAAAAAATAGTCACTTTGCGCAGATATGAAGTCATAATTACGAGAAATAAAGTAACATTGTGATTTATGTCATAATTATGAGAAATGAAGTGACATTGTGGGATATAATGTCATAATTACGAGAAATAAAACGACATTGCAAATTAATGCCATAATTACAAGAAAAAGTTATGTTGAGAGATAAAAAGTGACACTGTGCGGTATAAAATCACAGCGATGAAATATAAAGTCACTTTGAGAGATAGAAATTCATAATTACAAGAAATAAAGTTACTTTGCAATATGTAATGTCTTAATTACAAGAAACAAAGTCACATTGTGAGATATAATGTCATAATTACAAGAAATATTTTTAAGGGTCTTTTTTAAGGGATTTAGTTTTTTTTGCCCAATAGAACAACATTTAAATAGAGGTTATAAATAGAGCGGTAGTGATGTCAGTTCACCCCTGTACACAAACACCCCCTTAAAAGTCTCTTTAAGTTTCTATTTTGGTTCATGCGGGTGTGAATTTGTCTTATTTCCATGACATATCAGCTTTGAAACTGCTCATTTAATCATTTATTTTTGTTTCATTCTATTTGTGGAAAGGCCAAATGATACATGTGTAATTATCCGGTGAAGGGAAATGTCAGTCTAGCAGACTTTACCAGCTGCCACATGACAGGCCCTTGTCCAACCCTCACAGTCTGTAAATATACACTCGCTGTGAGGGCCGTATGCAAATAATGCTCTGCATAGCTACTGTTTTGCTCTACATAATATAGTAATTTTCTTCTCCTTCTCTTTCAGAAAAGCCAGAGCTGGTACAACGTAAGTCACACTTTATATTAATTAGTGTGTGTGTGTGTGTGTGTGTGTGTGTGTGCTTGTACTAATGGTTGTGTGTCCACCTACCTTGAAATATAAACAGCCATCAATGTCACCATACAGTGCATGTCTTGGGCAAAGGAACAGGTTAATTTAATTAAATGTAATAATTCAATCTAATTTTTACTTTTTTTATTTATTTTTTTTCATTTTTGATTTAACTTTTATTTTAATTAAATGTAATTATTGTTTATAAATTGGAATTTTTGAGTAGATAATTACTTTTGTGTGTACTTTTGTTTTTGTGTTAATGTGTGTCAGATGTGAACATTGATGCGTTCGGTGATCAAACAGTAGAATTCTTGTGTTGTTTTACCGTAATGTTTTACAGATTTGGTGCTCTTTCCTCTGACATTCAAGTTTACATTTCAGTATTTTGTTGCATGTTTTGCAAACAAAATTCCCTAAATAATTACATATGTCATATGACATATTCACATTAAAATGACATATTTAAATATGAATATTTGAATATATATTACATGCCTAAAACAACTATATTATCATGGTATTATTTTATACTTTGAAAACTTCAGGGTACGTTTTTAATGTTGTATCATTTATTATCAGTATAGCAATACAAATATCAAGATTTTTATTAGTGCTGGGCGGTATACCGGTTCATACCGAATACCGGTGTTTATTTTTGTTATGATATGAATTTTTAAAATACCGCAATACCGGTCGCTTAAACAACGTTTGGAACGCGACACTGTATGTGTTACTAAGCGTGAAAGTTCTGAAACTGAAGCTGTAGAACTAATAGAACATGATGACACAGAAGAACTCATCCACAATATCCACATTCACCGCCACAAATATCCACCGCCCCCTACCATCAGCTCCCGCGTCTCACACACACGAGCGCGACTTTAGCACTAGATTTAGCAACTTTCAGACCCTTTTAGCTGGTTAACACCTGGTCATGCATGAAAAAAAAATACCGTCATGTACCGTGAAACCGGTATAATTTTGGAAAATACCGTGATATAAATTTTTGGTCATACCGCCCAGCACTAATTTGTATCTCTTCAAGTGTTGATTTCTGTTTAGACCATTAGCCACAAGACAGCGTATTTTTACTGTCTTATCTTTCAATCCCTTTTCGTTCCACAATATCTTTCCACAATATCTCCTTCAATCTTTGCTTTCTTTTTCTGTCTGTGGTTTTTTTGTCTGCCCGTCTCTTCTCTCCCTCTCCTTCACTCTTTCTCTTCAGCATGAGAGACAGCACATTCTCAGAGTAAGCATGATTTTACACTCCGCCTCCTGTTCCCTCTCACACCAGTCCTTCCCCAATCGTTCGGTATGAGGACTGAAATGAGTCTTGAAGGCTTCTGTCGTTCTAATGATGGCTTTGGCATGTGTGTGATCATCTAATGATGTAACCGTAGCACCTTCCTTGATGAACTTTGCTAAACGAATGCTAAAACACAGGATGCACGGCACTAATACCTCCTTGTGAAAAAGTAGTACACTTTTGCATACTTTAAAAAAAGAGTACTACAGAAAAATATTACGGAAATAATATACACTGTAAAAAATGACCGTGAATTTAACGGTAAAAGACTGTAAAAATGCTACAGTAAAATTCTGTTAAATGGTTAATGGTAAATTCCCCTACTATATACGGTGAAAAACTGTATTGGACATTACATGTATTGGACATTAATTTTACGGTAGTATACCATTTTTGGAAGTCGGTAAATTCCCCTACTATATACGGTGAAAAACTGTATTGGACATTACATGTATTGGACATTAATTTTACGGTAGTATACCGTATTTGGAAGTGAAAAAGACCGTATAATTTACAGTGATTAACCGTAAATTGACATTCCCAGAATTCCCTGCGTTACATTTCAAATTTGATGTTTTTTTGTTGAAATAACTATGTTTCTTTTTAGTTTTTTCTTTTCAGTTTTGTATATTAGCGTTGTGCGTTACACCTAATGTCGTTAAATGAATGTTTATTGAATTGTTTCAGTTTCACGTGTGTTACATGATGGTGTTTGGTGTTTGTGTGAATGACACTGTGCACCTTCTATATATGTTATTATTTAAAAGCTGCTTGTGATAGGCTTTGATTCATCGTGTGACTTTCTCATCACCACCTGCATTTGGTGGTTATCAGTGTATTACAAAGGTACAAAACAGATTTTAGTACTTCAATAGGTTGGTATATAATAACATTTTATCAGTTAATGAAATTACGGTATTTAACTGTAAATTTAAGTTACAACCGTAAAACCTAAAACGTTGCTACCGTATTTTTTACGGTACAATTCCGGCAACCACAGCTGCCGGTTTTCTACCGTAAATTTTACGGAATTTTTTTTACAGTGTACTTTTAAAAATATATTTAAGTGTGGACTGAATATTATGTTTTTGGACACTTAATTTCATGTTATTTACAATTAAATGAAAATGTTCTATCATTTAAACTTACATTAAATACAATTAGTTGAACTTAAGAGTGCTTTTTGACACACTTAAATAGGACTTCAGTACATCTTCATATGTAATTTCATTATTACTTCTTTGAAATTTGGTTAAAGTAACTGCTGAATGTACTGACAAGCATTTATGGTACAATAAAATATACTTTAATGTCATTTCTATTGAACGTATATGTCACATATTTAAAATATGTTTGTAATTACACCTTTCTAATGATGAAGTTGCAATTTAGTACATTTGTGACCCTGGAGCACAAAAGCAGTCTTAAGTCGCTGGGGTATATTTATAGCAATAGCCAAAAATACATTGTATGGGTCAAAATTATAGATTTTTCTTTTATGCCAAAAATCATTAGGATATTAAGTAAAGATCATGTTGCATGAAGATATTTTGTACATTTCCTACTGTAAATATATTAAAACTTAATTTTTGATTAGTAATATATGCATTGCTAAGAACTTCATTTGAACAACTTTAAAGATGATTTTCTCAATATTTAGACTTTTTTGCACCCTCAGATTCCAGATTTTCAAATAGTTGTATCTCGGGCCAAATATTGTCCTGTCCTAACAAACCATACATCAATGGAAAGCTTATTTATTCAGCTTTCAGAGGATGTATAAATCTCAATTTCGAGAAATTGACCCTTATGACTGGTTTTGCGCTCCAGGGTCACATTTAAAATATATTAACTTTAAATGTAATATCAAATAACACACTACAGTTCAAATGATCAGGTTCTTTACATGTGCTTCATTATGCTAGTCAGCACATAAGTGTACTTCTTTAAAGCTTTTAAATTTACATTATTTCAAAGTGCACTTTTAAAAAGTGTACTTAAGTGTTAAAAAACATACAGTAATCATGAAAGTGTACTCGAAGTATACTTCGTTTTATTAAGTACGCTTTTTTTAATCCTATATTATCTACAAGTACAGTTTTTTTTAAATATAGTTAAAGATTTGAAGTACACTACAAGTGCACATTCATTACAAATAAGCACACTTCTTTTTCACAAGGGCCTGCATGGCGGCGTCACAGTAAATAGACTTTGCATCTCTTTTATTGGCTCTGATTGGTTGACTACACTGCAACTGCACGGATGTGAGCTGTTTGTTGTGTACTAAATGCATACTGGGCAGGATGTCACGCAGTGGAGTTGACATTATAGTTATACAGTATTTTTTTGAACATTTCTGATGCGCTGGCTGTGGAGTGTACAGTATGTGCGTCTGTGTGTGTCCGTATGGGCAGTGATGATCTCCCATGGCCCTGAGAGCTCTGTGATTACATCTCAACCGTCATCATGTGAGTTCTGAGCCCGACTGACCACCGGAGTGAATGTCGGCTGCTGTACTGCGTTGCAGTGAGGCTCCGTGATGTTTGGTTTACAAGAAAGTGCTGATTTTTAAGAGCACCTGACTCTGTACAGGAGCAAAGCTTGTTTGAATAACTTATTTTAAGGCAGGAATTTCATGACACATTTGTTCTTGTTATTTTCGGGGATAAAATTAGGAAAGTGACAGAGAGAGAGTCTGAATAGGAAGAGGTTGTGTAACATTGACCCAGAGCAGACGTGCCACACAAAGGCCTGCTCTGTCTTTTCATTTTATGGCTGTTATCATCACACATTTTTGCTGCGTCCTTGTCATCTAAATGATTCAAAGACGTTTTCTGCAGAAATCAACTTGATTCCTTCAGTATAGTTTTTGGTTATAGTTTAAACTGTTTGGTTACCAACATTCTTCAAATTTTCTTTTGTGAAAAACATTCAGTTTTGGGTTGATGTCAACTTAGGTTTGAACCCCAATGGAAGTTAATTCAAAGTTGGGGAAGTCCCATACGTGTACTAAACCAATACATGGTTTATAGTGTTAATGGCAGCCTACATATGGTCAAATATTTGTAACTGAATTTTTTTTTTTTACAATTTTAATACATATAAGGAATTCTTCAAAAATGTTTTAACCAACCTTTTAGTAACCACGAAATCAGTCAGAGTATGTACTTTCACTGGACACTCAAATACATGCTTGTGAACTGAAGCACTTTCTGTTACGATAATTATTAACAAACATCAGTACTGGCATTTTTATGACTTTATTATAGATATAGATATGATACATACAGTATTTAACATACCAGCTTTAGTGTATTTTAAAGACTTTTGAAAGGATAGTTCACCCAAAAATGTTTTAATCATTTGTGACCCTGGACCACAAGACCAGTCATAAGGGTCAATTTCTCGAAATTGAGATTTATACATCATCTAAAAGCTGAATAAATAAGCTTTCCATTGACGTGTGGTTTGTTAGGATAGGACAATATTTGGCCCGAGATACAACTATTTGAAAATCTGGAATCTGAGGGTGCAAAAAAATCTAAATATTGAGAAAATCGCCTTTAAAGTTGTCCAAATGAAGTTCTTAGCAATGCATATTACTAATCAAAAATTAAGTTTTAATATATTTACAGTAGGAAATTTACAAAATATATTCATGGAACATGATCTTTACTTAATGTTCTAATGATTTTTGGCATAAAAGAAAAATTTATAATTTTGACCCATACAATGTTTTTTTTGGCTATTGCTACAAATATACCCGTGCAACTTAAGACTGGTTTTGTGGTCCAGGGTCACATTTATTCTCCCTCATGTTGTTCCAAATCTGTATGACTTTCTTTCTTTTGTAGAACATAAAAGAATATATTTTGAGAAATGTCTTGAAAGAGTTTTTTGGTCCATACAATGGAAGTCATTGGTCATCAAAACTGTTTATTTATCAACATTCTTCAAAATATCTTCTTCTGTGTTCAGCAGAAGAAAGAAACTCATACATGTTTGGAACAACATGAGGGCGAGTAAATGATGACAGAACTTTCATTTTTGGGTGAACTGTCCCTTTAAGGTGGACGTTTGGCTAAATAAAAAAACATTTTGAGTTGCGAGAGACTACCCTTAACAGATCGCACCCCAAAAGTTGATGCATATTTCGCACACTAGACCACTGTGACATTAGAAAACAAAGGGATCCCCTGATGACATTATTGGAGTCGTCACACCCACTCCTGTACCAGCCACTGGCGTCTCTCATTATTTACTCTTTTAGTTAATAAGTAACTGACTTTACAAACTCATAAGCAGGAGTAAACACACTCACACACACCCAGCTCTACATAAATCAGCAGGACAGATAGAGCTGTTGTGCTTCGCAGGATCTGCTGAGGTTTCTGCTGGTCTGGATCTGCTCTGGAATGTTCCTGAGTATCTGCTTCTCCATTGGGAGCAACTGTCCATCTGCCTTTATGGATATTAATGCATAAGTGCTGAAGAGAGGACACTTTTGGGTCGGAGTTGTTGCTTGCACAAGCAGAATTCCATTCTTAGCATTATGACTGCTGCAGATCATGTGTCAGTCTTTGTTCTTGGTTATCTTTAGGCACAAATGAGAGGGAGCAAGTGAGTATAGTTTGGGGTTGAGAGATGCGAGTGTGAATTCTACATTGGAAAGTGTAAATGATTAAAAAGAGGACCTAAGAACCCAAGGATTTGGCGCCGAGTGTTTCCGGATGGTCTTTATTTGTTGACGTGGTCCCGAGAAAAAAGACCATCTTTCTTCTCTGAAGTCAAACAACAACAGCTGCTGAATGCAGAAAACAAGCACAAACTTTGAGAACTAAGATGAAACACATCTTCGATGGACTAAACCCCTGAAGAACGGCCTTTGAAAGCCAACAACCAACCTGTAATGGAGATATTGGTGGCCATTGCATACTGAAGTAACGATTAATAATCTTATGCGGAAGTAACTTACTGATCCTTCTTCATCAACCCTCTAGTGACGCTCTTTATTTGTCGTTGTGGTCCAATTCACACTTGCAGAAGACCATCTTTCTTCTCTGAAGTCTGGCCTGTGCAGCTGCTGAATGCATGAAAACAAGCACAAACTATAGGAGTAAGAAGAATGGACTGAACTCCAGGAAGAACGATCTTTGAAAGCCAACAACCAAATTGTAATGGAGATATTGGTGGCCATTGCATACTGTGGTAACAATTAATAATCTTATGCGGAAGTAACTTTATGTTCCTTCTTCATCGACTCTCTGGTCACAGCGTTTACAGTCTGAAGAAGCATAAAGAATCGAGACAGACACGCATGCAGACTCTTTTCCAGTACAAACGGTGGGAAACTGGAACAAACAGCAGCATAATAAAGTGTCTGCAGAGGTTACTAAAGGCCACTTGTGTGTGAGTGTGTTTTTTGCACTGGAATAATGTGGCACTAGTCAGAAGAGCCGACACTCACACCCTGATAGAGGTTACACCCTGATGAACATCTGCGATAGCGTTGACGTACCTTGAAGGAGTGAGTGAATCCACAGACCCACCCTAATCAAAAATATCAGCAGGATCTGGCAGTCTGAGCGGAGTGTCATTGTTGAACTGATTGAGCCGCTGGCTGTAGTAAGAGACAGACACAGAAACATGGATTCATCACTTAGCTCTCAGGACGACTGGGAGAGCCTTATGGAGCTGGAGGAGGCTTTGGCAGGCTGGTTAATTCAGGGTTCAGACTGGGACCAGAACTGGCACTGGGGCCCGAGCGACGACCCGTACCAGGATGAGGAAATACCTGCTGTGAGTCTCCATAAAGATTCAACAAAAGAGTATACGACTAGTTTAGGGTACACTGTCAATAATAATAGGCCAATGTACAACATTATGTAAATATATACAACTATTGTGTGTATATACAGTATACAGTGTGTGTCTATATATACACACATACTTTTAAGTTTTCAGACAAATTTGTATATATAATAATAATATTGTATTTTATTTATTTACTTATTTATTTTAGTATAAACAAATGTTGACTCTAAATTGTCAGTTCTGTCTATATATACAATGTTGATTTCATATTTTTAAGAATATAATATAATATAATAATTATACATAGAGAGTGAGTGCAGGTTGATAGATGGTCGTGTGAACTGTAGATGATAAAAAGGACGTGATAAGGAATTATATATTATATTATATTATTTAGCTGATTAATTCTGTTTTGAAAATAAGAAATTAACTTGAACGTATATTATAAGCATGACAATTTATAAAATGATGTGTATAACTCACACAAAACACACTTTTTAGTCAAATTGTTATGCTTATTTATATATTTATTTTATTTATTTGCTCATTCTAATATTGTAGAACATAGTAAAAAAAAAGAAAAAAAAAACATTAAATGTTGACAGTGTCAGTACTGTCTATATATGTAATGTTAATTTCATAATTTTGAAACAGAATTAAATGGTTAAATAATAATATACATTTGTGTTTCATTCTAAAGGTATTTATGATCTTTTGTTGTTGTAGTTGTTGTTTTCTCACATCTATGGCAACAGTGTATCACGTTCAATTTTTCATGTAAGGAATCACCGTTTTACATGGTTGATCTCAAGACACCTTATCAATGTTGAAGTAATTGTCTTGTCTTTTCTCAGAGCATTTTGTCTTTAAAGGCTGTTTACGCTCCACTGCCAGGTGTACGTTCACTTATTAGCAGGAGTGGAGACTGCGCTTGTGAATGAGAAGCAGTATGACTCCACAGTGGGAATGAACTCGTTGTGGTTCATCTCACGCTGCTGCATGGTAAAACTAAAGCAGCATCTGCCTGATGATCAGCTGTGCGAGAGTGGAATGGAATGGCTGTTTTTTCTGCGTGTGGATGGATGTGTGTGTGAGTGTGTGTTCCTCATCTACAGCTTTATGTGTTTTGTAGGTCCTCAGTCCCACATACAAGCAGCGTAATGAAGACTTCAGGAAGCTCTTCAAGCAGTTGCCGGACACAGAGCGTCTTATTGTGGGTAAGAGCTCTCATGTACTGAGTGTATTCATGAACAAATTAAATACTTGCTTATATGTAGAATTTAGACTTAGTATTTGTTATAAGAGAGTGATTAAAAAAAAAAGATTTTGCATGTTGGTCTAATTGAAAGTCATTGTTTTTCTGGTTTAAACCCATTTTGTTCACTTTGTTTAATAGCAAATAACACTCTCTGTAGACTGTGCACTTAAAGCACGTTACATTGTGGGGGGGTTGGGAGATCTCCTGGAGAACTAAATGGACGTAAACTAAAATATTAGAAAACAAAATTCTTCAATTGAATGATGTAACAGTAGGGGCATCTTTTGACCTTTGACCTCGTCCTGTCATTGGCAGACTACTCATGCGCTCTCCAGCGGGACATTCTCCTGCAGGGCCGCCTCTACCTCTCCGAAAACTGGATCTGTTTTTACAGCAACATCTTTCGCTGGGAGACACTGGTAGGATTTACTGTAACTCAAACTTTTGGAGCTACAGCCTGAGATTGGAGAAGAGTTGAGTTGAGTTGTTGTGTTTCATGCGTGCGCAGCTTACAGTGCGGCTGAAAGACATCTGCTACATGACGAAAGAGAAAACCGCACGTCTGATTCCCAATGCCATACAGGTGTGCACAGACACTGAGAAGGTGAGAGTCTTTCAGACAGTACAGCATATTAACACATAAGTTGTTTCTTGGTGTTCGTCACTTGCTATCCCTGCTTTTCTCTTCCCTTCAGCACTTTTTCACATCGTTTGGTGCGAGAGACAGGACCTACATGATGATGTTTAGACTTTGGCAGAATGCACTGCTGGACAAGGTGAGAATATGAACACATTAGTGATGTCAAAAGTTTGATACCAAGTTGATACTAAAATTGAAAAAAATGCAGTGGCCAATCAGAGAAGTTAAAGCCCCATTCAAACCAAGAAAGATAACTATATTAGCATCCACAACAACACATTATTATAAGTGCACACTGCGATTTTGTCGACTGCTGCCTTAAATGCTCAAAGTCTATAAAGGGTTAGTTCACCCAAAAATGACTTCCTTCTTTCAGACGAATCCAGTCGGAGTTATATTAAAAATTGTCTTTGATCTTTCGAGCCAGGATTGGCTGTTAATGTTTATATCTTTCATAAGCTAGAAGAAATGGTTTGTAAAGTGATTAAATTGTGCCATTATCGTTACAGTTGTGCCGAATCCTTTTATTATAACCAACAAAATGTAAACATGATGTAAATAATACATGATGTAATTCATTGTGCAGTATAACGAACTGAAGTGATTGGCAACTTCAGTGATTATTAAGAGAAAGAGCTATTTGCTTCTTTGGTCTTAATATTATTAGTAAAATTAGTAATACAATTAGGACAAAGAACCACATTAGAATCACTTTGGCTTTTGGTAATTTGGTCAAAGTTATATGCTATTTTAATGTATTATTTACAGATAATTATTGTTATCATTAATAATTAATTGATTTTTTATTTTTAAATAATTCAGTAAAATAGTTAAGTAGAGTGACAGAAGTACAGGAACGGTTATGCAGAGAGTCCTTATATGGACATGTTTGGGCATGTTTTATGCAAATGACTAACCTCGGGCACGCAGTCACACATTTACAATACTCCAAAATCATTAGAACGTTAATAACAATTATAAAACATTAGAACGAGGTTAAGAACAAATTCATGTGTCTATGCAAGTGTTGTGAATTAAGCTGAATTTTGTCATGAAAAGCTCTCTTGTGTGCATAAATGCAAATAATCCATGCAATTATTAGTGAATTACTTGTGTAGAACATATTAAGTAATATTGAATATGTTACAGCTGATGTTATCTAAGCAAATATAATGAAATGCGATATGCTCTGTGTGCAGCCTCTCTGTCCTAAAGAGCTCTGGCACTTTGTACATCAGTGCTATGGAAATGAGCTGGGCCTCACTAGTGACGATGAAGACTATGTGCCGCCTGATGATGATTTCAACACCATGGGGTGAGTTATACATGCATGCTCTCTTAACTACTGTTCCAAAACCCAACATATTCAGATATGGTCTATAACAGATGTGAATGTTGCACAAATATTGCACCTAAGTGTCCACATTCTCTCTGTTCAGATACTGTGAGGAGATCCCAGCAGAGGAGAACGAGGTCAGTAATGATAACTCATCCAAGAGCAGCAGTGAGAACAAGCCAGACAACTGTTCTCCTCCGTCACACAAGAGATCCATCACACACTCCACCATCACCTCCACCACACCTCCCAGCAGCACTGATACACCACTGTCTGTGAGTATAAGCTCGCAGTCTGTCTTCACATATGCCATTTTAAAGGGGTCATATGGTGTTTCTAAAAATAACATTTTGTGTATTTGGTGTAATGAAATGTGTTTATGCAGTTTAAGGTTAAAAAAACACATTATTTTCCACATACTGTACATTATTGTTTCTCCTCTATGCCCCGCCTTTCTGAAACGCGTCGATTTTTACAAAGCTCATCGGTCTGAAAAGCGAGGTGTGCTCTGATTGGCCAGCTATCCAGTGCGTTATGATTGGCCGAATACCTCAAGCGTGAGACAGAAATGTTACGCCCCTCACATACTGTGAGTCCCAGCGCGATGAGACAAAACCAATAAAACCCATTACAAACGAGGCATTTGTTGCATCCAGTGGGGACATAATTACAAAATGTGAGTCTTTTTACGCGTTGTGTTGCATCGCACCGCGTGAACATAAAACCATGTCTGCATTTATGATCGGAGAAATGACAAACAAGCGCTACTCTACACTGCTCAAAACTCGCGTTTGAATCATCAGTGGCAAATCCTTAAAATGAAAACGTACTTACAGTCTGTGAGTAAGAACAGCCGGCATTGTAGTCTACTCCAGTGTTTCCCAACCGGGGTGCCGTCTGTTGAGAGCAGGGGTGCCGTGTAAAAA
>NW_015654534.1:283451-290559 GCF_001515625.1 Sinocyclocheilus rhinocerous
GCAACAATACTACAGCGAGAATCAAAGTTACTCCTTCTTTCTTTGCGTGAACATTTGGCGGTGTTATGCAAATCTTCCCACACAGTGACATAGACATGTGGGGGCGTGTTAGAACGAGCCGTTTTAGGAGGGCGTGGACCAGTCTTAACTTTTAAAAAGAATATCTCTTTGGGTTTGAGACTTTAGTCTTTGCAACTTTAGGGATCTTATCTATTCACAAACAGCTTGTAACACTCCAAAGAGAAAGGAAAACTTGAAATCGAAACATATGACGCCTTTAAGAGATGATGTTTAAAATAGTGCTCTCTGCTGGTGTCAGTTTGACATTGCAGCTGAGGAGTACACAGACTGCCTTCCTGATGGAGATCTGCTGGCTGAGGAGAGGAACAGCGAGCCGGCCAGTCCTCTGGATCCTGTGCCACCACTGGCACTCGACTTCAACGACAATGAGGATATACCCACTGATCTCAGTGATTCCTCAGTGACAGATGATGAAGGTTTGAAAAAAAAAACTCCTCTTGTTTCATGTTTTAACCGATGTTTTAAACTTTAAATTGCTTGCACTTCTTGTGTTATTGCCTCCTCACTTGTTGTATTCCTTATTTGTAAGTCACTTTAAACAGGTGTTTATATTCAATTAATCTATCTATCTATCTATCTATCTATCTATCTATTTCTATATAATATTTCATTTTGCTTTTTATCAAAAAAGGGGGAAAAAACATTATTTTTATATAATTAAAATATAACAATTAAAAATAAAGTTATTTAAATAATAATCAAATAAATAAATTATAATAAATACAATTAATTTAATAATTTAAATATAATTTAAATGTGTTTATTTTATTTTAATTATATTATATAATATAATTTAAATAAAATAAATAAATATTACAATATGAAGTGAACACTTTCACATTTTCAAAACCAATATAAACATTTCCACAGTTTGGAAGCAGCACAAAGCAATATGGATGTTTATCAATTTAATCAATTCATTTTGTTATAACTTACTACATGTAGATACATATTCTGTCTTATTCTGAAAATTTCATTTGAATAGTGAACAGTGTGCGACTCTACACATACAGTATTTTGATGCCAATACTTGAGCAGTGCTGTACAGTTCATCTTTACGTTTGAATGTTTATTTAGGCGATGAGGTTCAAGCATTCCACGAGGATCTGAACGGCCGTCAGTACATCAACGAGGTGTATAAATTCGGTGTTGATAAGCTGTACACCATTCTCTTCACTGAGTCCCAGTTCATGACAGACTTTATGGATCAGAGGAGATTCACAGGTCAGAACACTTCAAAAACAGACTGAACTTTACATGAATAATCAAAATAAACCCTAATAGAATTATCAAGACCATGAAGAGATTTATTTATCTGTAATGTCCAGCTCACTGTATATTATACTGCTCATTACAGAGTTACTTGCCAAATAATTCAGTATTGAATTTGAGTTTAAATTACTTTCTTTGATTATTTTATCTATTATTGTATATTTATTCATTTTTATTTTAGTTTATTTTTACCTATTACCTACAAGCTGAAATCTAGCTGAAACTAAATAAGTTATATATATATATATATATATATATATATATATATACTTGTAGCTGTTATGTATCTTTGTAAGTCATTGTAAGCCCTCTTTTGAGGCACGCGCAAGCGCACGAACTAATAATATATATATATTATTTTTATTAATTTTTTTTATTTAACTATAATAACTGTGCTTCTGATATGCTTGCTTTGGTTTTGCACATCTATTCACAGATGTGGTGTATCAGCCTTGGAAGAAGGAAGATGCTGGAAATCAGACCAGGGCGATCATGTACACAATTTCCCTGACCAACCCACTTGCTCCTAAAACAGCTACAGTTACTGAGACTCAGGTGAGACGTTCATCTGGACTGGAATTCTCCTCAGTACTGTTTTTTGTGTGTGTGTGTGTGTGTGTTTTATTTTTATTTATTTTTTCATTGCAACCTCTCTGAACTAGACTCTGTATAAGGCCAGCCAGGAGAGTGAGTGCTACATTATCGATGCAGAAGTCATCACTCATGACGTGCCGTACCATGACTACTTCTACACCCTAAACCGTTACATGCTCACGCGCGTGGCCAAGAACAAGTGTCGGCTGAGGTACGGATGAACAGGACAGTAGTTTTTCAATGGCAAGGCCAAACAGAGAGAGGCAGGTGTGGATTGACAATAATGTGATTAATTCGTCCTTCAGGGTTTCTACAGAGTTGAGGTACAGGAAACAGCCATGGGGGCTGGTGAAGGGCTTCATTGAGAAGAACTTCTGGAGTGGGCTAGATGAGAACTTCAAAAGCCTTGGTAAGACAGTTTCAATGTCCATCCATTATGAACTCACCTACAGCCATCCTGAGTTTCACTCACAACCACCCAAAACCACCTTGAGCCCCAACTGCAACTTTCTTTAGCCTCAACCTCAACCATCTTAAGAGCCGTCCACAACACTAATGAGTTCCACCCAAAACAAGAGTTTCACCCATAACAATATCAAGCTCCACCCAAAACAAAAATTTAACCCCACCCACAATAATATTGAGTCCTGCCCACAACAACATCGAGCTCCATCCACAACAATATCGATTCCCACCCACGACCATCTTGAGCACCGCCCACATCTATCTTCTACTTCACGCCACATTTTCCAGCAATCACTCCAACCACAACAATATGGAGCCCCACCCACAACAAAATTGAATTCTGCACACAACATCAAGTCCCAGCCACAATATTGAGCCCCACACACAATATTAAACTGCACCCATAACCATATTGAGCTCCATCCACAACATTTGGAGTTCCACCCACAACAATATCAAGCCCCACCCACAATAATATTGTAGCTCTGCCCACAACAACATCGAGCTTCACCCATAGCAATATCAATATTGAGCCCTACCCAAACAATATTGACCCCCAAACACAATAAATATTGTAGCTCCATCCACAACAACATTGAGCTCCACCCACAACTATATTGATCACCACCCACAACAATAAAGAGTTCCATCCTCAACAATATTAAGCTCTGCCCAAACTATATTGAATCCCACCTACAACAATATAAATTCCCACCCATTACAACATTGAGCCCCACCCAGAACAATAACAATTCCCACCCACAACCATCTTGAGCACCACCCACAATTTTCTTCCGCTTGACTCCACGTTTTGCATTAATGTTAGTCCTTCTGTTGTGCAGAATTCTTTGTCACCACTAAAAAAAGTTGTTTTATCAGAACTGGAGTTAGCAAAGATGGAGGACGCTCTAATGGAAAGCCACAGACTATCTCCTAAAGCTAAAGCAGTGAAGAACTCCACCCTAAGACGGAGAAAAAGACCCCCCGCCCACCTGCGCACAGCCCATCTAGATGAGACCCTCAGTCCTGTTACCACACCAACAGACGAGGAGGTCATCCACCGCATCAAACACGTGGCAGGTGAGTTCATGCACATTCAAATGTTATCAAATACAAAAGATATTAGGTTTAAATTTATAAGACTGGTTGCATTTGCATGCACTCTGCCCACAGGTTCCACTCAGACAAGACACTTTCCTGAGCACACGCCAGGGGGCGGGATTTTCTGCAACCTCTCTAAGCCACTCCTCATCATCAGCTTTGTGTAAGTAGTACTGTCTCTTTTAATTAGTACTGATACAGTTTTGTTTATTTTAAATGTTTTTATAAATATGACTTAGTTAATTTTTTCTTTTCTTTTCTTTTCTTTTTTTTTTTTTTGGTCTTGCCTCTTGTGGTTGGCCTTAGGATCTGTATAAGGTACATTCCTTTACTGATGTCAAATATATATCCATTCAGAAAATCCCATATCTATCCTGCCATTCTAGTCCATTTTCTCAGTGCCCCTCTATCAGTCTTATGCTGCGCTTCATTCAATGCAACAAGTCCAAATTTCTGTGTCTGTTTCTGTGGACAATAGTAGGAATATCTCATATGTCTGTGTGTAGCACATTTCCTTCCTCATCTTACATGCGATCATGTTCACTCTACTAATCACAGGTCCAGCGTTTGTCAGTTTTTTCTTCACTGAATGTGTCCATGTGCTCTGTTTTTCAAGTGTCTGTTTGTTGTCTCTCTGCAGTCTGGTGCTACTGGTGTTTTTGAATGTGATGCTGTTCTATAAACTCTGGATGCTGGAGTATTCTGCACAAAGCCTCACCAGCTTGCAGGGCTTACGCCTACATGAAAGGTACAAAATGTGCTACAACTTCTTCACACCTACAACAATATTGAGCCAAGACCCACCCACCAACATCAAGACCCATCCACGATGGTATTAAACTCCACCCACAGCAATATCAATCTCCACCATCAATAATGTCGGGTCACACCCACATTTGTCATCTCCTTCCACAACACCAAGACCCACCACAATTATATTGACCTCCACCCACAGCAATATTAAGCTCCACCCACAACAATGTCGAGTCACACTTACAGCAACATTGAGCCACGCCAACAATTGTGAGCTCCTCCCATAACATTAATACCCACCCAACAGCAATATTAAGCCCCACCCACAACAATGTCGAGTCACACTTACAGCAGTATTGAGCCACGCCCACAATTTGAGCTCCTCCCACAAAACCAAGACCCACCAACAATGATATTGAGCTCCACCCACAACAATGTCAAATCACACCTACAACAATATTGAGCCATGACCATATTTATGAGCTCCTCCCATAACACTAATACCCACGCACAATAATATTAAGCTTCACCCACAACAATGTTGAGTCACACTTACAGCAATATTGAGCCACGCCCACAGTTGTGAGTTCCTCCCACAACATCAAGACCCACTCACTATAGGTGTGTTCGACTTGAAGTGAGACTGCGCAGATCGATCAAAGTACAGCTTTCGAAGCCATCTGCTCTCTATAGCTCCCCACCCACAATATTATTAAACTCCACCTACAACAATAACAAGCCACACCCAACAATAACAACAATTATTGAGTCATGCCCACAATAATTCAGAGTCACACAAGTCACACCCACATAAAGAGCTCCACCCACAGCAATATCAAACCCCACCCACAATATTAAACTCCACCTACAACAATAACAAGCCACACCCAACAATAACAACAATTGAGTCATGCCCACAATAATTCAGAGTCACACCCACAGAAAGAGCTCCACCCACAGCAATATCAAACCCCACCCACAATATTATTAAACTCCACCTACAACAATAACAAGCCACACCCAACAATAATAACAATACTGAGTCATGCCCACAATAATTCAGTCGCACAAGACACCCACAGTTGTGATCTCCTCCCGAAAACCAAGACAACAATAAAGAGCTCCACCCACAACACCAAGACCCATCCACAATAAGATCATGTTCTACCCACAACATTTAGTCCCGCCCATAGTTGTAAGCCCCTCCCACAACATCAAGACCCAATCACAATATTTTTGAGCTCCACCCACAGCAATAAACAGCAATCAAGCCCCACCCACATTTGTGAGCTCCTCCCACAACATCCCAAGAACAATCCCAAGCACATGCACAGATGTTTGGACTGCACTCACCCCTCCTGATTTTGAAATTTATTATAAGTGTCTATACATTCCTAAACTCAGTTGACAGACCTGTGTAGATCACTTAGTGGTGGTGTTTTTGTTACCATGCATTTTAGCAGTAAACTGCCATCTACACAGATGGAATGGGCACAGCTCCTGGAGTCCCAGCAGCGCTACCACGACGCGGAGCTGCAGAAATGGAGAGAGATTGTCAAATCTTCGGTACTGTTATTGGATCAGGTATATAATATGTTCGCATACACACAGAAGGGATTTGATTATGCTTGATTGTAAAATGACCGCATATGTGTCTTCACATAGATGAAGGATTCCTTACTGAGCCTACAGAAAGGTGTGGGTCTACAAGATTGCAACTCAGACTCGGACGAGAAGAGAAGTCGATATCACTGACACTTACCCTCCAGGCCACCAGGGCGCGCTGTGCAATGTAGAGCCACTTATGAAAACAAAAGGCAAAAAACAAAGGGCCCAAATGTGCGTGTATGACTATGCATACCAAACAAAAGAGACACTTGATAGAGACCAGAAGAAGAAGAGATGGACCAGAAACTGCCATCGGCCAATCCTAGTGGACAGCAAACCCACAGGAAGTGGGACCGTATCTGTCCCATGGAATTGTGGGACAGTTAGAGTCCGAATGGACTCATCACTGTTCCTGCTTTCTTTCAGGTTCTCTTTCTGAGGATGATCTTTCAGCTTGGTTTTGACCTGTAACGGCACAGCTGCCATGTCCCTTTTCCCAGTCGTGAGAGCTTTTCTGCAGGAAGCATTATGAAATCTAGTTCACTCATGCTAGGTTGACCATACGTGCCATTTTCCCAGGACGCGTCCTGGCCAGAATTTGTTTTGGCTTTGTTTTCCTGTTTTCATGCTTGCTGAAGGTAATGATCGAAAAGTAGTTTAACCAATAACATGCAAGCATTGTACATAATGGACCAATCATGGCGTGTGAGAAGGTGGGATCTACGGTCAAAGCGATGCAATTACGCGTACATATTAGGTGTGTTCGACTTAAAAACAGCACGGCTCAGACCGATCAGTGTTTGACATCAAAGTACCTCGAGAGCGTTTCCAAAGCATAACCGTCTGTACTTTGATGTCATACACCGATCGGTCTGCACACGCAAACAAAGCCAAAACCTAGATATTTTAGGAAATATAGAAATCCTGGCCAGAACGTGTCCTGGGAAAATGGCACGTATGGTCACCCTAGTACTATAGTAAAGTGTATTATACTGTATATATTATAGTATTTACAACACTTTGTTAATGAATGCTACAGCATACTGTAGTATTAACTATAGTGAACTTATAAACTGTAATAAACACTGTAGTATAATTTAGTTTTTACTACAGTAAACATTGTAGTATAATGTACCCTAGTTGTAGAAAACTTAGTACACGTAGGCTATTGGGTAAAGTAATTTGTTTATATTACTATAGTTGTTATATTACCACAGCAACTATAGAATTACCA
>NW_015654534.1:290702-298550 GCF_001515625.1 Sinocyclocheilus rhinocerous
GGTCAAAGCGATGCAATTACGTGTACATATTAGGTGTGTTCGACTTAACAGTGTTCGACTTAGCAGTGCGGCTCAGACCGATCAGTGTTTGACATCAAAGTACCTCGAGAGCGTTTCGAAAGCATAACCGTCTGTATGGTACTTTGATGTCATACACCGATCGGTCTGCACACGCAAACAAAGCCAAAACCTAGATATTTTAGGCAATATAGAAATCCTGGCCAGGACGCGTCCTGGGAAAATGGCACGTATGGTCACCCTAACTCATGCTGTAGTATCAGGGCTGGTTTCCTTGATAATCCTGCACTAGAAAGTTTAAATAGTTTCCGCCAAAGGGCAATTTGCGCTAAAAACAGAGACCTTAAATTTCTGTGAAGCGTTGACCATTATGCTAAAGTGCTTTTGCACCAGAGAAAGAGTGTGAAAAGGGACACCGCAGCCAGGAAGATGGATAAAGTTCTTAGTTTTTGATTACTAAACTGTGATATCTCCTGATTCATTTGAAGATGTAGGAAAATATATGAATATGTTTGAAATATATACTTTATTCAAGATTTAATATATATTTCAATATAGAGAGAGGTTGTTGCATATATTTATTGTTAATTTGTGTACATAGAACACTTATCAAAGCTCTAGAAGGAAAGAGTTTCTAATTATTAAACTGCGTTTTATTCAGCGACACGCACAAGCACGTTTGAGACGTGTCCGTGTGAGCGCATGCGTGTGTCGTAAGTTGATCTGTGTCTATTTTGGTGAATGTAAGCGTGTCCGTGTGACGTTTTAAATCATTCCACTTGTACGTCTTGTGTCTTCCTCCCGGCACATGAAGCCAAACTGCCTTTTTCTTGCCCAGCAGCTCAGTCCACTGGGCATCTGTTTACACATCCACCTGGCTTCAGAAACCTGAGCGGTCTAAAAATGACCATCTTGGTTCGGCCCGAACCCATACACACACACACGCTTTGTCTGCTGTGGCATCATTCCTGTTTTTATTTTGTCTTGAGGTGAGAGTTTGGACCAGGAGGCACTGCAGGAAACGGCACTGGACTCAGTAACTTCGTGTTTTTTAATTTAACCGATAGCCCATATTTTGTCATTTTAAATCAGTCAAATAAAAGAAAAGTGATGTGAGGTGGTAATGGTATTTTTTTTTTTTTTTATAGAGCACAAGTGCTCTAGCCTAAACCAAATATAGTATTTATAGATGGTAGAATTTATTTATATATAACATAAAATGCAACGACTCCCCTTTTATGCAGACAGAGGTCAATGTAAAAAAATCTCATGTGAGACAACATGAAGAGAAGCGGCACTTTACATCCAGGCGTTAAAGACAGAAAGCCTGATGTATGAAATATATGTTTGCTGGTAGCACATATGATAATATTCCAGCTACAAAACACATGGTATTGTATTGAATGTATTTAAGATGTTTTTCCCAGAAAATAATCTGCTGTAATGTGATTTGAATCATGAATCGTGTTCCGCAGTCCAGCAGTTTAGCTGGACTTTAGTGTTGCTCTGAGCAGTGTTTGAAGCCAGCATTATATTCCAGAACGCAGTTGAACTACTGAGATATTTAACTGCTTATTCACTGTTCAGAATCTTCCTTCAGTTATAATTCTTTTATTTTGGCATTAGAGTGCATCTGTATAGGTTGTAGGGTGTGTATTCTGCAGTATGGATTTGATCGCTCTTTTTTCACTATGTGTGTTTAGAGAAAAGATGAATTGGTTGCTCATGGTTTGGTATTTTGGAACTGAAAGTGAAAAAGCAAATGAAATCACTGTCACAATCATGTTCACTGTACTGTACGTGTATAAGTGAGTGTGAATGCCTCATGTGAAATTGTTTATTGCATTTTACGTTTTTTTTTTTTCTTTGTGGACCACCTGTTTTCTTCTGCTATACACGAGTAAACATTACTGACTCCAACAGAGCAAAAAGTTATAATTAACCTTCAGCCTGATTGTTTTGCTCATATGCAGCGACTTCTCGTGATGTATCTGACCAAAGATTTGAGTTTGCATTTTGCAACTGAAAAATATGTTATCACTATGAGATTTGGCTATTGAAATTATGCTGAGCATTTGTGATCAAGTATCCAGGCAAAGGAAAGATTATTCTAAATTATATTTCAAATGTTCATATCATACTCGGTGCATTAGACTCTGTACCTGTGCTGTAGTTCCATGATCTACATTACAACTGTTTCTAGCAACAAACTGTCTCACAAATCAACTGTTTTATTTTCTTGAAAGTGTGCTGATTGATTTCCGCTGATGTCCATTTTTGGCATCCTTTAACTTCACTGGTGTAGCAATGATTTACTGTATTTTTTTCTTCTTCTTCTTCTTCTTCTTCTTCTTTTTAGAGCTGTTTTTATCTCTAGACCAGACTGATTTGTACATGTTCCCATATGCACTGTATGTATCAGACAATATGTGCAGTGTTCACTGAAACTGGAAGCAGAGCTGTGCTGTGCACAGTTTTCCATTCTGCCAACAACTTTGTCTAATATAGACTCTGATTCAGTGGCTCTCTGATCTATGTGAAGTAGACAGATTACAAATAATAATAAAACAACACTGGGAAAATACATAATATTTTTTATATGAAATTTTTTTTTTTTTTTTTTGAATGATTTACCATACCCTTTCTCAAATACAGTGTTGCAAGTTACAATGATTTCGCAGTATGCTAATATCACAGGCAATTGCATTATGCTTTTGGGAGTTTGCCAGAAGCCGAGTAAATGCATTTAACACCTCATTAAAAATTAATCTCAATATTTTCCATACAACAGAGAACTATCACGCTAATGTGCACTATCATGTCTAGCCACTAGATAGAGATATAACCCAGTTCTTTAATTACGTAATCTCCAGACGCATCCATATATCCAAAAATGTAGTAAACATCCAGCTTGCATCAGCCTTGCGTTTTAAATCGATTAAATACAGATTTGTTTTGATGAAATAACAATATTAGATAAACGCGGTGAATGTTGAGAAAATCATATTCACGTACAAAAAAACAGGCTATATAATTTATATAAAATGAACCTTCCTTTAATCGAATTTTCTGTCACTTTTCGAAAATACCGTGGTGGAGATAAATGACAGTTCCAGTTCCCTGCAAAAAGACGATCCTATGTCGTAACCAACAAACCCGAAATATTTGCCAAGTATTAATTAATTATCCTTATTAAGTCGCCCACACAGGAATTGTCGTGTCTTCTGACCTCTCAGTCGGTCGCAACATGCAAATTAATATTCTCGGCGTCCAGTCATTCATTTATCCAGCGCACTATGACTCGCCTTGGTCTGCATGCAAATGAAGCTGCGGGGGACTGACCAATAAGTGTATGGGAAATCTTCAGGAGGGCGGTGACTGATAGATTCCAACCAATCACAGCGGACAGGGCTGAATATTCTAATAAGCAGGGAACACCTCAATGTACAGCAAAGTGATGGGAAGATTCAAAACTGAGATGCTCAAACATTGTGCGACCGCAGCAATATGAGTAACAGAGACGCGTGTCGGGGGAAAACACTCAAGCTAAATGGGAATTTAACGTGATAAACGTCCACGGTTGAAGCAGAAGCAGGCTGACGCAGATCATATTGAAAGATTGATTGCTTTTGTTCTGTTGGGAAGGGTGAGGAGCATCCTGGTGGACCTCGGGATTCCTCAGAAGATGGAAGAAGAGCGCAGTCGGAATAAAGAGCGTCTGGAGGCCAGTTTGACGTGGCTGTGTGAGCTGGAGATACTGAAGCAGCGGCAGGAGAGTCTGGTCCTCGGTGCCCTGTCGCTCGGGGACTCCGTGCCGGGATTCCCGGCTTGGGGTGATGTGGGTCCGGCCCGCAGCAGCAGAGAGCAGGAGCAGCTCACTTTAAGACGACAGCTGGTAGGGGCGACATGATGAAAACCATCCTTTAGAAATTCCCTCCAGCGGTTCACTATCGCTTTATGGAGGTGTGGATATTCGGAAAGTGTTGTGAAAAGTTTAGAAATGACGAGAAATGTAGTGCCAGTTCAGTACTGTCACTATTAGTCAAGAGCGTACAAAAACAACAAGCTTGTTTAAAATGTACTTTTTGGTGTTACATAATTGGCACGTGTCGATATGGGTTTGTAACATCAATATGCCATTATAATGACATTAACAGAAGCAGTTATATAGTTAAATGCAATTTCCTTTCACAGCAAGTGCCTGTTTTATGGTTTTGTCAGCTGTGATTGATGTGCACTTGGAAAAGGGGCGGGGCCTGCAGACCTTTAACTATCCATTGTTCGTTTCACGTGGATTTGCCAATTCCTGCTTTATCTAACGAAATATCAAGCCTTTCATTTCTTTTTAGCGTTATCAGTCTATAGGTTATATTATATTATTGTTGTGGTTTATTATTACAGTTAGCTTAAAATAAAGTCTTGATGAACACTATGTGATATTTATAATTTACTTCTATTATTATTATTTAGTTTTTTAAACTCCTTATTCCGTGTATATAAGTAGCTGGGAAGGCATAGCATAGTGTTTATTAAAGTAATACAGTATTTACAAACCATTATAGAGCGCATAGTCCCTCCTGTCCTTTCATTACCTGTCCATCAGTATGTCTGCCTCCAGGGTCGGGACCTCACTCTAACTCAGTTTTCAATAAAGGGCGGTGAGAGAAATCAAATGAGCAGCGGTCATCTCTTCCCCAGAGTTCCTCCCCCCATAGATGGATCAGACAAAAGGCGCATGGAGCGGAATATTAATGAGTAGACTCTCGCGGGACGGGCGAGACACATCACCCAAATGAGCTGTCAGCGGCCACCGGAAAACATTCTTCAATCCGCCCGATTGACGAGAGTTTCGCTCAGCAAAGCGCCATTCATTTAGCCTTTCACTCGGGTTCTATAGGGGTGGGAATCTTAAGGCACCTCACGATCCAAAACAGGGGCGTAGCCATCATTTCAGAAGTGAGGGGGACAGAGAAAGGTCAAATGTAACCTTTTTCTTTTTTTTTTTTTGGTCTAATTGACAGATTTTATTATTTTTCTTATCTCTTACTTTTAATTGACTAAGAAATTACTTCTGGCTAAGAATAAGACTTCTGGACAATTACCAATAACTTGTATTATTAATTAAAGGGGTCATATGATGCTGCTAAAAAGAACATTATTTTGTGTATTTGGTGTAATGAAATGTGTTTATGCGGTTTAAGGTTCAAAAAACACATTATTTTCCACATACTGTACATTATTGTTTCTCCTCTATGCCCCGCCTTTCTGAAACACGTCGATTTTTACAAAGCTCATTGGTCTGAAAAAGCGAGGTGTGCTCTGATTGACCAGCTATCCAGTGCGTTGTGATTGGCCGAATACCTCAAGCGTGTGATGGAAATGTTACGCCCCTTACCATATTGTGATGATGCCCTGTCCAGATGGAGCGATGATTCAAAGACATGAAAACCCATTATAAACGAGGCATTCGTTGCATCCAGTGGGGACATAATTATGGATTATAATGACTTATACTGTCTTTTTATGCGTTGCGTTGCATCGCACCGCGTAAACATAAAACCATGTCTGCATTTGTGATCGGAGAAATGACAAACAACAAGCCCTACTCTACACTGCCCAAAAAACTCTCTCTAAACTATAAATATATAAAATATAAAAACTCTTTCAATAAAAAAAACGTACTTACAGTCTGTGAGTCAGAACAGCTGGCATTGTAGTCTACTCTCCCAGGATCAGGAAACAGCCCTCCATAAAATGTGCTGCACACATCTGAATATTTAGGTTGAAGTGTTCTGGAACAGTGTTGTAAATACAAATATTTTTCCTATATTTTCCTAATATCAGTTTTATGGTTTGTTTATATACTACACTTTTTTCCATTTTTATCACAGAATAAGGCAGAAAATATATTTTATAGTTTCTATAGGCCACTGTAATAAATGCTATGTCAGTTAGCACTGCATTATTCATATACTTTATTTATTACCTGGATGACTTGAAAAACACACACAAACCATATATTGTCACAATTGTGCATGTATTGTCTTTGTTTTGTATTCAGCTGAGCTACAGAGATAGCTGGATGCCTTTGTCCATAATAGGGATTTCCTGCACGTCATAAGTTATTAGTTGAATGAGTCCGTTTTGTATTTTCCCTCCGGCTTCCAGTTCCCTCTGGCGCTCTGTAATGTTCATATCTTCTAATTTTGGATACAATAAAACGCCAGATCATGCAAAGACTATCTTTTCTCTTTGAATTTAAATCTATGGCCCCTGAAAACCTCTACGTCAACACACTTGCCCGAAAAATGTGCGGGGGACGAATTTACATTTTATTAAAAGTGGGGGGATATCTATCTATCTATCTATCCATCTATCTATCTGTCTATCTGCTTTTTGTTTCTGACTGATTTAAACTGCAGTTGTTAATTAACCAATTATAGAAAGACAATCAGATTTGATCTCTTCAGGCGACTTCAGTGAGGATGGAGTGTGGTGCGGTGCTCACACAGCCCTGTGGGTAACATGTAATTACACATGCACCCTTTAATTAAATAATTAGCAATGTAGCTGGGAGAAATCCTACATCTCATCCCATTTGTTTCATGTCAATCCCTGCGCTTTAAACCAGTTTGCCAGACTACAGATTTATTTGTAGTTCAGCTTTGTAGTTGAGAACCCATCAGTGTTTGCATTACAGTAGCTTGTTTGCACATACATCATATGTTCAAACGAACTACATCAGTCCTCAAGGCCAAAGTTTCCCTGCTGTACTCGTGTGGATGTGTGCTTCAGAAATTAATTAGTGCAGTTTGGTGATGTATTTAGTACTTTAGGAGTGTTAGAGTGATGTGTGTGTGTGATGATATATAGTGGGGGCAGGGTGATGAGTTTGTGTGTGTGTGTGTGTGTGTAATGGGGGTGCTGGTTGTGTCCCATTTCGGCACATTAAAGGCAAGGCGCTCACGGCAGCTGGATAATGAGAGTACACATGCAGCCTGATCTCCCTCGGGTCCTGTCTGTTTCTGTGATAATCAAATAGACTGCTGCCTTCTGCGTGCTTTTGTGCCTCAGGCCTTTGAGGGTGAGACACCAAAGCAGGTGATCCATCTCGCCGTCTCAAGTCAGTTAATCGTGAAGCGGAATCAAAGATCTTCAATGGAACACTAGACAAGGTTAAGTCATAGACTGAATAGCCAATATTAGCTCTGAAATCATCACGACTGGATCATGTTTTCAGTGAGGTGTATGCTTGTGGTCTTTGTTCACATCTGGCAGACCTGCTTCACTCTCGCTGTCCTCCTCCTCTGTTTTACAATTTTATACTTCTAATTTTTGTCATGCGCTTGAGTTTTGACCTCAGCCGCTAAACCACGTTGCCATGGTTTCATATGAGCGATTCTAAGAACAATTATAAAGTTATTTTAAGTCTTATTTTGGTCTTGAATAATGGACATGCTTCTGTGCTGATTTCAAAGGAAATGGCGTGTTGCAGGAATGTAGAGGAAAAACACAAGGATTAGACTCAAATATCAGAAAATTTTAAAGGGGTCATATGATGTTGCTGAAAAGAACATTATTTTGTGTATTTGGTGTAATGCAATGTGTTTATGCGGTTTAAGGTTCAAAAAACATTATTTTCCACATAATGTACATTATTGTTGCTCCTCTATGCCCCGCCTTTCTGAAACACGTCGATTTTTACAAAGCTCATCGGTCTGAAAAGCGAGGTGTGCTCTGATTGGCCAGCTATCCAGTGCGTTGTGATTGGCCGAATGCCTCAAGCGTGTCACGGAAATGTAACGCCCCTTACCATATTGTGATGCCTTG
>NW_015654534.1:298964-308911 GCF_001515625.1 Sinocyclocheilus rhinocerous
CGTGAACATTTGGGCAGCGTTATGCAAATCTTCCCACATTGTGACGTAGACATGTGGGGGCGTGTTTAAACAAGGCGTTTTAGGAGGGAGTGGACGAGTCTTAACTTTGAAAAAGAATATCTCTTTGGGTTTGAGACTTTAGTCTTTGCAACTTTAAGGATCTAATCTATGCACGAACAGCTTGTAACACTCCAAAGAGAAAGGAAAACTTGAAATCGCATCATATGACCCCTTTAACTTAGCTCTGATGCATTTGTCCAATGTCCAAATAGAATTTCAGAGAGGCTTCTGCTTTTTGAAATCCAATTTGCTGTATTCCCACTTGATTTTAAACTGACTCGGCTCTTTCCAAACCCTTAAAATGAATCTAACGAAGTCTTATCTTCAAATGCTCCTCTTTCTCTAGTGAGTAGGTTCCCTTAGGCCTACTAACAGATGGAAAATTGGATAATGTAGAGAATAAAACATTAAAAGTTGATAGACTTGATATCATACTTTTCACACATGTACAGAATCAACGGTCAAACCGATTACTGGTATTAGTACTGACTAGACGGTGGTGCAATCGCCTACACAATAATGTGTAAACAATAATTTCCTATTATGGAAAATAAGTAGAGAAAAACAGTGAACTGTAAATAGAGAAAGCGGTTACAATAATAACCCAAGTCAAACCACCTTTGCGTCATAGACCAGCAAAATATAACAAAAAACCCAAAATACACTTTGAGTGGTGATTTAGGCCAGGTGTGGAGCATACTGTGATGCCTAGACAAAATCTAGACAAACTAAACCATGAACAAAACTAAAATAAACCCCAGACACAGACGTCATTAAACACAGGTTCACTTGTGCCATGGTGCCAACCACAATGTGTTTTAATAGTTGAATTATTAGTTGCCGAGAGCATGAAACTAGGTCCAGAAACAAATCCAGAACCACAGGATCAAAAAATAGTGTACGCAACAGTATCTGTCCTGTCTTTGGTAAATTATTGATGTTCCAGGTTTGGTGCATTTGTCGTTGGCTTACATAACTACTGGCAGTGGCGTGCATGAGCACACTCGACATGGGTTATGTGCACACAAAAACACATGTGCTACATGCTTGAAGCTGTCTATCCAGGCCATCTTACATATGTTTGTTGTCACACAAATTATGATTATTCTAATGTAAATGTATGACACATCATCACTATTTTTCATTTATACAAGAAACCAGTTTGTGGGGCTGTAATATCACTGATTTCCGACCTTTTCAAATATTAAAGATTTAACAATGTTTTATGCAGTGAGGGTGAGGTGGAGTAACAGCAATCTGGGACATAAGTTAATATGGTTCCTTAAGCACAAAAAATGTCTCCTGTTATGCTGATGCACCCTATTACTATCCTTTCAGCTAATGTAGAATATTTATGCATGTATTCCTGTTATTGTATTTGTATTTGTATTGTGTTATTGCATTCGTATAGCTCAAACAGTAACACATTACCGCTCCCAATCCCAAGCTTACGGGTTTGATTCTCAGGAAGTGGATGAACTGATAAAATGTATACCTTGATTTCAAAAGTGTCTGCCAAATACATTAATGTAAGTCTTTTCCAGTTGCCCTTAGTACTGATGGTTGTGTCGTTCCCTGCAGAACCGACTCCAGGGCGCCCCCAGCCTGCTGATGCTGGCACTGCAACAGCAGCTCAGTGAGTTGAGATTGGATACAGGACTCACATGTGAGCAGAATAATGAGGAGGATTTGGACAGTCCCAATGTGTCCAGCTCAGGTACTCCACAACCCTATATATCATTTATTCCTCATAGTGTTCTGCAAAACTGTTGGACAATACTGATATCAGATACTTATTTTTTTGTTTTAGCTGAAAATATAATAGATAAGATGGCCAATATTAAATATATAGGCTGCTATATTTTGTTTTGTGTTCTTACTAAAGCTCTGATCTAGAGTTTATATGCTTCAACAGGCATAAGAACATATAAAAGTAGAAATAAATTTTTAAAAAAAACATAAAAACAGTAGAACTGTTAGTATTGGAACTAAAGTATTTTTGTAACCTGGTACAAAAAAAAGAGTATATTCATTTATAAAAATCTAAATTTTATCTGCTTCCAGCACCAGGATGATACTGATCATTTACAGATTTAGTCAGAGATATATTGTGCACACCTAGTTATGCAATGATCTGGCGTTTGTGTTAGGAAATGTGTTGCCATCTTGTAAAGTTATTTAGCGATATTTGGCAAATTGATTACGGAAACATACAGTTCATCCAGATATTGTGAATAAAACAATGAAAGCTAATAATTATTAAATGAAAATAAGATTTCGATTTATCTTGATCCCTCAGGGTTTTATGAGCAAAGTGAAAGTCTGTCTCCTCCACTGCGTTCCTGTTCCTCACCAAACCTCAATGTCTCCTGTCACAGGCCCAGATCTGTGGGTGAGTGTTTCCTTTAATCATATTTTACACCAATTTATTTTTTTTTTTTCAAATCGTGGTCTTTCTTTCTCTCACAGTATAAAAGTGCCTGCAATAAAATGTGGGCCAGGGTTGCCAGGTCTGGTAATCGAAACACCCCAGTGGCCAATCAAAAATAGCCCAAAACTAGCCTATCCCAAAAATCAAAATTCAAAATATACCAGTTCCCTCCCTAAAATACATATTTTACAGCCAGTGTTATCACTATATAGTAGTAATCATAAACATATCCTGTTTTCATAAAGAAGCTCTTAGGAGCTCAAAGGCTCCCTACCAGTGCCCCTCTCTCACAAAACTCATCATCTGGCACAATTGTATCATTGGTAGAATATAAAATGGGTAAAATATTTAAATACAAGCCTTTCAGGCAAATAAAATGTATGTAATATGTCAAACCTTTAACCCTAGGGGAAACAATCCACTCGCAGCAACAGTTTAAAAGTACCCCAATTCCACTGGAAAACTGCAGACTTGGCAACCCTGATATAGCCCTATAGCTGGCTTTGAAGAAGGCAATCCTTTGCAAGGGCATCATCATATCTGAGCATCCTTGATATCAGAAATTTTGTTGTTAAGAAATAGTTTTATTTCTCATAAATTGTGTATTTCTCACCTGCTGACAGATGCCTACATGCTGGACTGGCAGGGTCATATGGAGCCCACAGTACATGCCACCCTGCCCCGCTCTTTTTCTGCCCCGTACCCCCCACTGGAGGGTATTGCCGAGGGAACAGAGGAGGAAGAAGAAGATGAAGAAAGCCCTCAGTGGGTTACAGATCAGATAGCTGATGGGAATGAAAGCCTTACGCCAGAGATGAGCCTCAATTCTGATGCTGAGGCAGATTCTGCATTGAAGATAGATGATGGCCCAACGGAAGAAGACATCCAGCAGGCTATGCGTGTGGAGATGTACATCCTGGGACTACTGCAGCGACGACACCTCAGATCTACAGCAGAACTCAACTCTGATCCCGATCAGTGGCATGAATTACACACATACCCACCTAGTTACCCACAACTTGACCAATCGCAGTGGCAGGAATGGGCAACTCTCTCTGAGGAAGAGAATGAGCGTGAATCCCAAGATGGATATTACATGAACCTTCCCAATGCCCAAGTTGGACCAACCTCCCTAAGCAGTGAGGAGCCAGAATCCTCCTTGGAAATGGATCAGTATGGAATCGAAGAAGTCTACACTAGCAGAAACGACTCCCCTCGGCATCAACCGGTTTATATCGATCGGCGTCCCACAATGTCAGACACCATGAAACCCGACATTCACACATGCTGCAATCACACCTACGTACCTACGTTGTCAACTCCTGAGTCCCGTGAGCAACACCAGCCCATTCCATCCCAAAAGTGGACCCTTCTTCAGTCCCTAGCCAGAAGGAGTCCAGAGAAAAGGTGGACAACTCTAGGAGAGAGACAAACCAAGTCGACCATCTGCTCTCGGTCAGAGGACAGTTGCATCTCTCAAGGATGGACCGCCCAACCGGAGCACAAATACTATACGGTGGGACGGGACATGGGCAGGCATCATAGTGATGAATTTTATCCATCTAATCAGCGGCTCTGGTGCTCCTCGGCAGATCTCAGTCAAGAAGAGGATGAGGGGATATTCAGAGAAGACGTGCACAAATTCAGCCTAAGTCAGTTACCTGGCAAGTGCACCAGTGTTCAGTTCATGGAGCAGGACCTGAGGGTGCAAGAGGCCGCTACTGCACCAACCGATGGGTCCGACTCCAGTCTGAGCGAGACTTTCTCTCCAGGAACCAGTTCAGTGTCCAGTGACTCAGATGAGAGTGGAGGGCTGGTCTGGCCTCAGCAACTGCCCCCTCGCTTGCCCCCGCCCCCCTCTTCTTCACAGAATCCCTCCAATGCTGTGGTCAAGATTAAAGCCTCACATGCGCTCAAAAAGAAGATCATGCGATTTCGTTCAGGCTCTCTCAAACTCATGACCACTGTCTGAGTCTGGCCATGAACATATCTGCCTATTTATATTTTAAAATTCATTTGAGAGCTTTACGTAATATGCTTCTTAAGCTGTGACGTACTGAATAGGGCTGGGACAATAAATCGATGCATCATGATTCGTGGATCGATTCTGAGATTTTCGGAATTCTCTCTCGAATCAATTCTGAGCTTAGTTTTTAACAGCAGATGGTGTTCTAGGCTAGTTTTTAACCGCACACTCAAATGCTCACGAAGAAGAGCGCTTGTGCATTTGGCTGAGTAATGTAAGTGGTTAAATGTACTTGCACATCAGCTTTTATGCTTTTATGATGCGAGATTAATGTAAACACAGCCCACTGTGAACATCCTTGTAATTCGCTTCAACCTTTTTCGAACTGTATGAATGATTATTTTAGGTTCAAATGGTGCGTGTGTAAGGAACTGGAAGCAAGCAGAATACGGCTATTTCTAAAGCATCCAATAACACCATCTGCTGTTAAAAAACTAAGCTCAGAATCGATTCAAGAGAGAATTGCGATGCCTTCGGAAAATCGCAGAATCGATGCAGAATCATTTCTCGATTTGCGATGCATGGATTTATTGTCCCAGCCCTAGTACTGAATACTATTTCCGGGTCCAAGCCTCTACTCAAGTAAGAATACTATCCCAACAGCCATTTATGAGCACTCATTTATGGCACACCTTTAAGCTAAGCTTTTAAAAACTCACGGTGTATAATCTGCAGCCTCACAAAGTTATGGATACCAATATTTTAACGATTTAGAAAAAATGTTTTCAGTATCGAGATTAGGTTAGGATCATGGTTTTTCGGTAGTACTACAGCACACAATGAGTGTATATTAGCACCGAATGTCGTTTGCTTTTGGGATCTGATAGAGAGTTTGGACTCGAAAACTGTAACATGATGTCAAACTTAACCAGATTTACACTTGTTTATAAGTCCATCCTCCAGTAGCATCTTGCTTTCCTGATTTTCACCTCTGGGATTATTGTATCTTTCTTCTTGTTAATAAAAGATTTGATGAGATGCAACCACAAGATACAAAGCAAACCCACTAAGCACACCAAACCCATTACAAGATTATACTATTTTGGATTTAATTGGACTACTGTATGTTCATTGATTAATTCACCCAAAAATGAAGATTCTGTCATCGGTTACTCACCCTCATATCGTTCCAAACCTGTATGACTTTGTTTCTTGTGTGGAACACATTTTGTCCATACAATGGAAGTCAATGGTCACCAAAACTGCTTGTTCACCAACATTCTTCAAAATATTTGTTCTGCATTAATCATAATTAAAGTCATACAGGTTTGAAATGACATGAGGGTGAGTAAATAACAGAATTTAGATTTTTTTTTTTTTTTTGGGTGAACTATCCCTTTAAGAACGACTGCATCTGTAATGTTTATAAATCACTTTCTTCAGCTTCAAGTTCTCAGGCATGCCCATATATCTCTTTCTTTTCAATACTATAGCTATATATTTTAGCTTTCCCCTACTGAATAAAGCCATTTTAAGATCTTTTTTGTTTTCTTGATTATTGACAAGACAGTGAAATAGAGGCAAGAGGCAATGTGGGAAGAGAGAGGTAAACAAGATCAGGAAAGGACCTTGATCCAGGACTTGAACTCAGGCCATCTGAAGAGTGTGGCCCATAAGGCCGTTTTAACACTACGCTGCTTATAATGATGTCACATTGTCCATTGTGTAAGAATGGGAATTTTTTTGCCTGGGAATATTTTATCTCTTAACAAGCATACAGGAATTACTAGGTACTCACAGAGAAATCTGCAGCATGAAGAGGGATATGTGTTCACCTGGAATTGATTCTCATTAGCTTAGCATTTTAAAGGGGGCAATTTTCACGGCTCATCTCACACGTATACACGTATATGACTGACAGGATGTGCCTGGGCTAATGGAGGCATCCTTATCAGTACTACGTACCACTTTGCCTACCATGTCCCATGTCCATTCATAAGAATGAAGTCAGCTTGATGAATATTTTGTAGCATGTTTGTTAAAACACATTTGTAGTGTACGGGAAAAATTTTCAACATTTATAGTAATTGATTAGTATTTATACTTTATGAACTTTGATATCACGTAGCTTCTTTATTGGTGCCACCTAGTGCATTGGAGGACTGGAATATTTCATTTTCTTGCTGCTACACAGCCAAACCTTACCTGTGCTGTACAGTGGAAATACATTCCAGTGTGGAGTGTACTAAAATATGCCTTGCCTGAACGTAATTTTTCACCACCTTTGATTTCATGCTCACAGTGTATTTTAAAGATTTTCACGTAGTCTTTGAAAATGTTCCTGCTGATTGCATGATGTTAATAAACTCTTATTATGTAGTCAAAAGATGACATATTTGTTCACCTTTGAGTGGAAAATACAATTATCCTAGACAGGGCCATATAGCAGAAAAAAAAAAAAAGTTCATCTCCAGATGGGTGTTTAAACCTTTATATCTTTATTTTATATTTTCAGTATGTATACAGAATTATATGAGTTATACAGAAATGGTTAAGAAAAGGGTCAAATAAGCAGTGAGATACAAATGCTACAGTAACACAAACGTATGATAGTTATAATACACATTGAATAAGCAGGAGAGGATATAAGGCATATGAATTCTGTTCATTACTCAACTTTATGTAGGCTATTGTTCTTTGCCATGGAGTGCTTATTAGCTGCCTTGTGGCACAGTTAGAAAGGTTGCTAACCCATATCCAGACAAAATTTAGACTTTGAAATAAAATAAAAACAAAGGCTTTCAGAATCACTCTTTTTTTTTTTTTTTTTTTGCGCCATAAGTACCCCCACTTTTTGTCACTAAATTGAACAAATTATGCAGTTTTAACTTAATATGCAAGATAATAATATCCAGTATAATGCGGTATTTATTATGAGTGTCCATAATAACGATTTACTTCGTAACTATATATGAATTTGCGGTTTTTTCTGTGTTGATTTATGTCTTATTGAAACAGGAAGTTTGGGTGGAAACTTTTTTAAGCAGCTGCAGGTGGATATACATTTATGGCCTCGAAACTCACACACATGATACACCAAAAGCCACAAAACTCTAATGTTTGTGATGGTTGGGAATCTCAGCACTAGCCTGCCAACTTCAGTTTTAACACTCACTCTTTACTGACCTACTGGTTAGTCAAGCTCATGAGCAGCAGGCGTTTCACAACCGCGAGGGACAAACACACCTGGCAAGTTCAGCTTCTCATGCTATATATATAAGACACATCGAAAGATTTGCCTAATTGTTATGTGTGCACCTTTGATATGTTGTTAACATTTATTTCGCTGTGGTACATTCACCCTATGGCTTCCATAGAACGAGAGTAACTGCGGCGTTTTTCTGGCTTCTGTGGTAATCAATAGTTGCATTTGTATCTATGTTGTATTTAATCCAAAACATTATTTTAACAATGAAGCAAATCTGACTTAAAAAAAAAAAATTACAACATTTTAGTTGTGTCCAGTGATATAAAAGTCTATTCATATGCTATGTGCCATATATCGCATAATATAGTTTTGAATACTTCTGAATGCAAGGATTTAAAATGATTGTTAATTTGGCTGTAAATGGTTATTAATATTTTAATACATTAAAATACATGATTACTAACTATTAGGAATCAAAACTGTCACGGATGCGTCAATAAACTCATGCACACAAATAACCTGTTTATAATCAGATTGATGGCTTAATCGGTCGGAAAGGCCTTCATGTAAACATCTCAGTCGATCCGACTGAGCTCGATCTGACTGAAATTTTGATTGAAATCAGTTTTGTAGACCTGAAATAATCGATCAACCAGAATGTAAATGTTTGAATGTGACTATGTTTTGCTAGTGGTCACGTTTAGCTACTGTGACTGACATTTTGTGTGCGAAATCCAGTCATTCCAGAATGAATCCGCGAGATTGGGAGTTTCGTGTGAGGGTGAAAAACATATGCCGAGTTCACATTGCACGGTTTTCAAAGTCGTCGGATCACTGTTGTTTCACACTGCACGACTATCTGGGGTAGCATTCAATTGCTGCTGTGTTCACATTGCACGATGGATCGGCGACAGGAGGTTACACACTGCATGAATTTACAATAGGAAGAATCGCAGACAACTCTGTCTGGTCCGCAAACTACTTTTCACAACCAAATGCACGCGAGAAGTGATAACGCAGGATCACGAGAACTCCTCCCCGAACTTCCCGCTGCCCTGTATCTTGGTCTCTCATTGGCTGTAGGTCATCGCCGATGTACTTTTCAGTCAGAACAAATTTCACACAGCAGGATTTTGAATAGCCGACAGGTCCAGATATTTAGCATGCCAAATATTTCACGGACGTCTGCGATTCTCTCAGATCGCGTCTTTGATAATTCACACTGAGTGATTGTCACTCGCGTGAACGAGCACCGATTTGCCTCCGATTTCGGGCATTTGTCGGCGATTTCGCAAAACCTGTCTGCGAGTGAAAAATCGGGCTAAAATCGTGCAGTGTGAACTCGGCATAAAGTACCACCCAAAGGAGTCATATAACTAAAATTCACCTGAAATAAATTGCAAAATTAATGAAAGTGCTTTAACAAAAATACAAGTTTCATGTCTCTGCCTATGTAATCAACCAGACTTTCAATGTAAGAGTATTATTGTAAACATTTTCTGTACAAAATGAGGGACCGGTAAAATTAATATTTTGTAGTGATCAACCAAAGGCTACAGATGCTGCCGACAGGGTTTTAAAAGTAAAAGTTTTTGACTTGGAACGGTTTCTTTTTTTCATGATGATCTGCCAAATATGTACTTTGTACTTTTAGGCCTGGTTTCACAGACAAAGCTTAGATTAAGCCATAGTTCAATTAGGACATTTAAGTATCTTTTATAAATGTGCCTTAGAAAATACACAAAAGACACAAAGAGCTTAGTAAAAATGTTTGGATACTCACAACTCTGACTAGCAGTATACACTTTTTGATGATGCTTATTTTTGTCTGAATACTATAATCTGAATGTCTGTTTGGTGTAACGAATGTTCTGCAACCTCTCCGACCTCTTATATTGCTTGTTAACATTCAGCACATCTGCCAGATTAGATGAACATCATACAGACACAGTTTTACCACTGGGGATTTGAATTGAATTAATGTAAGAAGGACGAAAGGAGAAATAGTGATAATAAAAAAGGACATACCAAAAGTCCTACAGAGGAGAGTGGATGAATTTCCTGTTGAAGCCCGTTGCCTGACTTTGAGCTAACAGGAAGAAATCAAGTGAGGACTCTGACTTTTTTTCTTTTTTTATTTGAAGTTTGAAGATTAATTGTCTGTAATACAGACACTGAATTGATGCAGAAAATATTTCTCTAAAATTCATTTTAAAAAGCACATTGGAACATATTGGGGGGTGGGGAAACAAATGGAAGTCATCTATTTTATGGGTTTTTTT
>NW_015654534.1:309152-317036 GCF_001515625.1 Sinocyclocheilus rhinocerous
GAACTCCTCCCCGAACTTCCCGCTGCCCTGTATCTTGGTCTCTCATTGGCTGTAGGTCATCGCCGATGTACTTTTCAGTCAGAACAAATTTCACACAGCAGGATTTTGAATCGCCGACAGGTCCAGATATTTAGCATGCCAAATATTTCACGGACGTCTGCGATTCTCTCAGATCGCGTCTTTGATAATTCACACTGCGTGATTGTCACTCGTGTGAACGAGCACTGATTTGCCTCTGATTTCGGGCATTTAACGGTGATTTCGCAAAACCTGTCGGCGAGTGAAAATCGGGGCTAAAATCGTGCAGTGTGAACTTGGCATTAGTCGCTTCGTTTCAAGTTGGTCATGTGAAATCACCATGTTGAGCAACAGACCTGCTTGGTTTGAAAGTGACTTCTATGCTTCTTACATCTCTACACTTTTGAAAAGAGACAAAGGAATTTTGTTCTTAAAATTTCACTGCAGTTTTGGTAATGTGATCACACCTTAATGCGTGTTTACTTGTATTTTTTTCTGTCTTATGAACTGAGCGGAGAAGTTTTTCACGGAGTAATTTCCAAATTTTACTAATTATATCTCTTCCGACATAAATGACAGTGGCTTTCTCTGCCTCATACTCTTAAAGTTTTGTTCGCAATATATGTAATGCACATTTAAACAAATATGTGAATAGGAATGCAACGTTTAATGTTCAAATAAACACAACTTCCAGAATCTGAAATCAAATTGGATTAATTAAGATGGCGAAAACGAGTGTGCACTGCTGTCTCTGCTTAGCTATGACAGGAACTGGCTATGAATTGGTGTTTGCAAAAATTGAGTGAGAATGTTACGGATGTTTAAAATGATTATCGCTAATATAATAGAACAATATTGGTGACCAAGTTTGTACATCTTTGATGTGCAGCGTGTCTACTAGGGATCCATACATTTTATGAAAAACGTTTCTTTAAGCCTACAAATAATTTCCCGAGAGTGGTATTTGCAGACAAAGATTTCGATCCATATCTCCACGCGAAGATTTCATAAGGGCTTCTCTCTGAACCCGTCAGTAGTTGACTTACTGCTCGCAGTCATGCTGATTCCATGGGGTGGTGCCTCGGATGCGAAGTGAAGCACACTCCGCAGTGAGCTAATCAGATTTTTCTTAAAACCGCGGCCAAGACATACGTAGAGCAGCGGGTTCAGACAGCTGTTAATGTAAGCCAAGCAGAGTGTCAGCACATGGGCTAGACGCAGGTTGACTGTAATGATTTCTGATTGTCCTTGCGTCGTTAACAGCAGAATATCCACAATGTTCAAAGGAATCCAGCACAGGAAGAAGCTGAGCACCAATGCCAGGATGACACGAAGCGTCCGGGCCGACTTGTCGCTGCCTCTTTGTCCTCGCCCAGAGCTCATCGTGATGAAAACCTTCCAATGGCTGATGCAGATGATCAGGAAAGGCAGCAGAAAAGACAGAAAACAGCGGGTAAGAGTTACGGACCATGCATGACCTGAGTCACTGTATTTACCATTGCACAATGTTTTAGTCTTGCTCACTTCACGCATCTCCATGTGAGCAAACTGAGGAGAACCAGCCAGGAGAGCGAGAATCCAGACGACCAAACAGACGCAGCGGGCCTGCCTCGTGTTCCTGTGGTTCTGGCACCACACCGGTTTGGTCACCAGTAGGAAACGGTCCAAGCTGATCACGACCAGGAGCAGAACGCTGCAGTACATCATCATGTATAACAAACCACTGAGTAATTTGCAAGCTAAAGCACCATAAGGCCAGTGCTGGTCCTGGGCGAGCGGCACCATGAGGAGAGGCAACGATAAGCAGCACAACAGATCCGCGATGGCCAGATTCAGAAACCACTGTGCGTTCACAGAGTTTGGCATTCGGAACGCGGTCACCCACACCACCAGAGCATTCCCGGGGACGCCCAACAGGAACACAATGAGGTAGCAGACCAGAGCGATCCAGTGTCGGGAACCTATCCTGGACAGTGGCGTTACAGTGGGGAGCACAAAAGGGGTGCAGTTTGTAACCCCCTCACACCAGTCGGTATCATTATCAGAGTAATCAGGAAAAATGTAGTCACCTTCCTCCATTTCAGCTGTGAAATGAGAAAGAGAAAAATAACAGAAAATGTGCAAAGTAACTCAAAGCAAAAACCCACAAAGCAGAGTCTAGTGGTTATTTAAGGGTGCGTTCACACTAGTCATGTTTGGTTCGATTAAAACGAACCCTGGTGCGATTGCTCTAGTGTGGTTTATTTGAGCATGAGTGAACGCTGCCATCCGAACCCTGGTGCGCACCAAACAAGCGGACCGAGACCGCTGAAAAGATGGGTCTCGGTCCGCTTCCAAGCGAACTCTGGTGCGGTTCGAATGATATATGAACGCTACATGGACCAAATACTTCTAAACGAACCAAAAACAGGAAGTAATGACAAGATGCGACGCTATGCGACATGATTTGACGACGCGGTGTAACCAAAACAAAATGAGCAGAGGGCAAACATGGAGTAACGATGAGGTAAAGTGCCTTTTATGAGGTCCTTGTGAGTTTGCAGGTGGTGAAAATAAAATTATATGTACACTCAAGAATGAGTGCACTTAGTCCAGCAGACGGCATTAGGTGTGTTCGACTTAAAGCGGCGCTGAGAGGACCGATCGGTTAATGGGTGCTTTGATATCATACACCCGCAGCGACGCTTTAAGTCTAACGCACCTTTTGTTTGGGGTGTTCGGTGAGTTCCGTCACGATATATGCGTGAGGCAAATGGTGGTCACACCAGATACTGACTGGTTTTTGGACCCCCCCGGACCCCCCAATACAGTAAAACTGCACATTTTAGAGTGGCCTTTTATTGTGGCCAGCCTAAGGCACACCTGTGCCATAATCATGCTGTCTAATCAGCATCTTGATATGCCACACCTGTGAGAGGGATGGATTATTTCGGCAAAGGAGAAGTGCTCACTAACACAGATTTAGACAGATTTGTGAACAATATTTGAGAGAAATAGGCCTTTTGTGTACATAGAAAAAGTCTTAGATCTTTGAGTTCAGCTCATGAAAAATGGGAGCAAAAACAAAAGTGTTGCGTTTATAATTTTGTACAGTATGCCAATGTGAACGCTAAGCGGACCAGGACCAAATGTATCATTTTTCTTTTTGGTCCGGACCAAATGAAGCAAACGAACCAAACTACAAGTGTGAACGCACCCTAAGAGTCGAATCATGTTATTTGCTGAATGTCATTTTAAAGAGTCAAACATTGCAATGTTACATTGTTACGATGCAATTGTGAGGACATTAGGATATTTCAAGGCATTTCGTAAAGTTCTACTTCTTAAAAGAAAGTTTTAAAAGGAAAGTTCATCAAAAATGACAATTCTGTCATAATTTATTCACTCTAAAGTCATTCCAAACCTGTAAGATTTTCTTTATTCTGTGGAACATGAAAGAATATATTTGGAAAAAATGTAAAAAATTTTTGTCCATATAAAGAAAGTCAATGGGTTCCAGTGTTGTTTTGGGAATATTATTATTTATTTTTTTGTTTCCCTCAAATTGTTCCTCAGAAGAAAGAAAGGATGATGATTTTTTTCTTTTCCTTGTTTTTTCCTTTACACCTTGTAGTAATACATAAGTGTAACTATAATCATGTTACAAATCTATGAAAATAAACAATAAATACCTCTTTGAATTTCTGGTTGTGAAGTGCTGATCTGCTACACAAGATGTGATTCAGCTCGTCTATTTTTGTATCCCTTATAGCCAGGAAATGATTGCAAAGTGCTGTGTGACAAGCCTTTTCCTTAGCAATGTTGTGTAAGCAATTTTACACAATGTTTGATGCAGTCATTGGTCTTTAAACTTTTTAAATTTAAAAAGTGTCATGGAAGACTTGTTTGTAACTGGAACAGAGAAGGATGATGTCTGTCCAGCTATATTTGAATCAGCAGATATTGTTCTTCTTTTTTAATGTCATATTATTGTAATGCGATTTGACAGAACTGTTAGGCAAGAATATAAACTAAAAATAATTTTCAGTAGTGGTACTGATGCATTTTATTGCTTTAAATTGCATTTAATAATAATCATTTGAGGAAAAACATTGTGTGTACATATTGCAAAGACGAATGCTTCACAACAACTGAGTGACAAAGTTCCTTTGGGGGAAAAAAAATTAAACAGAGCAAAACTTGTTTCTATAAACATACACAATGCACTGTTTTATTCTACTCAGAGGTGCACTTAATGGTTAAAATGCAGATAAACATGACAGAAATACAACACAAAAAAAAACTGATATGGGTAAAAGAAAAAGAGGACAAATACGGCACACAATTAGGGTTGAAAGAAATGTTCCATTACAACACATTTCAACTCCTCTGTAACATAATACTCTGTCACGGATGATACGTGTGTGTGGCGTCACTAAAATTCATGTTTCCGTTATGCTCCTTCCCCTTTTTTGATGAATTCTCTGCAATTTTCTGATCTGCATGATAAGGTGGAATGTGAAAATGCTGACTGGTTTAAACCCAAAAATACAGAAACGAATTTCTGCATTCAAAAACACAACAAACTGTGGAGACATGATTCTACAGTGATGATAAGAAGCAGAAAAACTAACCTATGCAAGACTGTTATGAGTTGCTATAGTACAACATATAATTTCATTTCTTTAAATTGCTTCACAAGGTTCTGTTGCTCTTTTTTTCTAGCCTACAGAAAGCGTCAGTTGAATGTCATCTTGTGCAACCACAGTCAGACCACAATCAGCTGAACATTAGTTCTTCTGTAAACAGCTATTCAGGTTAGCGTCCTCTAGTCATTTCCTGAAGGACCCTGAAAACAGGAAAAGTTCAGTGGGTGTCAGTTCAGAGATGAAGCACTCTCTGGAGGTAGAGTCGGGGTGTCGTCCCTAAAGTCATCTGTTTGAAGATCTACAGGATAGACGGAGAGAGAAAATTAAACGAAACTAAAGCAACCAGACTCCTCTAATGTAAAGAAACTGAAAATGAGCATTAGTCAGTTTACACAGCAGTGCATAGCAGAAAAACTAACCTATGCAAGACTGTTATGAGTTGCTATAGTACAACATATAATTTCATTTCTTTAAATTGCTTCACAAGGTTCTGTTGCTCTTTTTTTCTAGCCTACAGAAAGCGTCAGTTGAATGTTATCTTGTGCAACCACAGTCAGACCACAATCAGCTGCACGGTCCCATTAGTTCTTCTGTAAACAGCTATTCAGGTTAGCGTCCTCTAGTCATTTCCTGAAGGACCCTGAAAACAGGAAAAGTTCAGTGGGTGTCAGTTCAGAGATGAAGCACTCTCTGGAGGTAGAGTCGGGGTGTCGTTCCTAAAGTCATCTGTTTGAAGATCTACAGGATAGACGGAGAGAGAAAATTAAACGAAACTAAAGCAACCAGACTCCTCTAATGTAAAGAAACTGAAAATGAGCATTAGTCAGTTTACACAGCAGTGCATAGCCCTCTGTGACATGTGCTGCTCTTGAAGAATTCAAAAAAACTTGGTGTTTCAAAAATATTTTGGTGTTGCAACAACCCATTTTGTCCTATAACCACAACAGTGACTTGCTGTTTAAAATGGGGTTTAGGGGCCGAATAGATACAGATTTTCTGTAGAAAATCTGAGTTAAAAACATATATATTCAGGCCCACACGGAAGTTCACAGAAAGAGTGTTCCACAGCATCTGAATGCTGATCGTTCCACACATCTGCCCTATGCGTGTTTGTTTATTTGATAGTTTGGTTAATTTGAGCGTTATTTCATCAACCACTAGAGTTCTGCAGGGATGGCATATTTTTGTAAGCCAAAACCTAGAAACGAAGCTAGCATTTTAGCACTTCCAGTTCCATCGTCCTGACGTCAGTGGATTTTTTGAATGGGATTTTGGTTAACTGTCTGGCATAAGTTCTGTGGTTATCACAAGCTCAAGATATTTTCACTTTTATTCCATGACATGAAATTTATCAGTAATGCCCACTTGTGATTTTTTTCAAAGATGTCTTGAAAAAGGCAGATGCTAACAAGTGGCTTAATGGGACCACTTGATAGTCACTTTCACAGCCTCATTGTGTTTACAGTCGCACTCTTACAAACTATTCTTAAACTTTCCAACTTGCAGATTTCAAATAAAGACTGAAAGAGTTGTTGGAAGCTTAATGGTGGTGACGTTGAAGTCGTGTGACCGTAGTGTAGTTCGTTTATAGCTTGGTTTACATTTAGTCATTTTGCCGACGCTTTTATCCAAAGCGACTTACAATTGGGGAATACATAAAGCGATTCTTCTTAAAGAGGCAAACAGACACAGGAAGTGCTTGAAATACCAAGTTTTAGGCATTGTTCAAATAAGTACAAGCTAGAAAAGGGAAGGAATAAATAAAGAGAAATTTTTTTTTTTTTTCAAGGTCAAGTAGTGTTTAAAGAGATGAGTTTTCAGCTGTCGCTTGAAAATTGTCAGGGATTCAGCATTCTGGATAGGGGTGGGGAGGTCATTCCACCAGCCAGGAATGGTGAACGAGAATGTTCTGGAAAGTGATTTTGAGCCTCGCTGTGATGGTACGACGAGGCATCGCTCACTAGCGGATCTCAGACTGGTTTAGCTTTTTACTTAGGCTTTGAAAATGCATAAAAGAGGTTCATTTGTGAAGATTATCATTATGAACAAAGCATTTAAGGATCATAAACTTTTGTTGGTCACAGAGCTTATTTTCTGCAGTAATCCAACAGCAAGTGGAAAAATCCTATTGGGTTTTTGTCAAGGAAACTAGGGTGATGCTAATTTCCAGGTTGGCACACAAAAATACGACATCACTGAAAAGTTTAGTACTCTCAGATCCGTTTGACATGTTTTACCATGTTCAATTCAACTGATAACCACTGATTTCCCACCTAATTACCCCCAAAAGAAGGCAATACAATTTGTGAGGGCCTAGTTATTGTTCTGAATGGTCATGAGAGTACCTAACAGAGAAGTGTTCTGCTGGTGGTTTTCAATAATAGAGCTCTCTTCCTCATCCTCCCCCCAGTCAGCGATGTTAGCAGGTGGGATGCACTGCTCCAAGAACAGATCTTCATCGAAGTCCATGTCTTCTGGGGGCCAGCGCAGCTCACCACTCTCCACCTCGCTGACGTCAGTAGGCTCCACCACGATGGACGGCAGGCGCTCCTTCTCCTGCGGCGCACAGGTCAGACAGCCTTCAGTACTCAAAACTACTTCCACTGGATCTGGGAAGATCTGCAAAATAAAGGAGAAAGAGAGCAGATAGAAATCTTCAGTATTGAATGGTGTTTGCATTACAGTGGTTTCTGTTTGTGGTTGTTTCATGTCCATCAGGTGACTGAGGAAAATGCAACATCATTGTGAATTTTGGCATGTGATTAATGCTACAATCTGCATATGTCCTCTTTGTGATCTCTATTACTTCAGAACTGCTAAGGCAAACCGCAATCATCCTCAAATAAAATGTAGATAAGAATTGCTACAACATGAACACCTTATATGTGGAAGACAGACGTTAGATATAAGTGTAGATGTCACTCAAATATGCATTTTATCTCAAAGGCAAAAACATATCTGAATGTACCCTTCATTTTTACAAACTAAAAGATAAAAGAATGACAGATGGTTCTGTTACCTGAAAGGGCAGTCTGTCCCCTTTTCTCTGAATTGGATATTCATCCATGGCCTGGGCTTCTGGGTACCCCATCTCTCTGTTATTGTCACGGTCCAGGTGTGTGGAGGCAGGCAGGATAACGAGGACGACAAGGATTCAAAAGAAGGATATTTAATGTAGCAACAACAAGGCAGAGACACACACACACACACACACACACACACACACACACACACACAC
>NW_015654534.1:317048-317284 GCF_001515625.1 Sinocyclocheilus rhinocerous
TTCCTGGGCTAAACGAAACATCAGGAGCCCTTCCTAGGCTCAACGAAACATCAGGAGCCTTTCCGAGGCTGAACGAAACATCAGGAGCCCTTCCTGGGCTAAATGAAACGTCAGGAGCCCTTCCTGGGCTGAACTGGGGATCCCGTGGTCTCTCCTCCTCATTTTGGCCCTGAATACCCTCCATAGTCCGCTCACCCTCAGCCATGATGCAGGGGGCGGAGCTCCTCTCCGCGCTC